>NC_081575.1:2932587-2947255 GCF_022355385.1 Mustela nigripes | reverse complement strand
TGGGGAGGGTATGTGCTTGGGTGAGTGCTGTGAAGTGTGTAAACCTGGTGATTCACAGACCTGTACCCCTGGGGATAAAAATATATGTTTATAAAAAATAAAAAAATTATATTAAAAAAATTATATCTCAATAAAGCTGGGGTGCCAGGGAAAGCAAAGAGGCAAAAAGAATTTTCCTTAGTGAGAACTGAAGCCTTTTGTTCGGTTGTGAAGATTTCCCATTTCTGCTCTTGTATCGCAGACAGTCTGGGTCCAATGTGAAATAGTCAAAGAGATAATGGAAATTCACCTTTGGGCATTCACATGTATTCGTACCCTAGATACTTTCTGTAGGTGAAAACCACAAGTGAATGTTTACAAAACTTAACAAATTAATTCATTGTGTTAATTAACTGACTAGGTTCTCTTAAATGAAACTCTGGTATTTTGTATCTCTTTACATCCTCTTCTCTGCCAAAGAGTCAAAGCTTTGATCAGATTGGAAGATTTTTTTTTCCAAATTCCCCATTATATTTCCACCCTGTGTCTCAGCTTATTATTAAGCTTATTAAGTACCATCTGTGTTGTGTGTAAAATATCCAAGGGTACAATATAAAACATATAATGCATATGTATTCACAAATTAGTTTCTATCTATGGATTAGAAATACAGAAGAGTTCAGCAAATGCTTTACATAACTGAATATATTTTTATAAAGTGGATCATTATATTCCCCTTCTCCTTGTGGCCTCTCTTTGTGTGTCTTATTATGAAAGATGACCCTTTAAGTGGTTTGGGAATTTTCCCTTGACTTTGCACTCCAGCCTATTAAATTCCATTTGTGTTAAATGCGACATATTTGAGAATACAGTGGAAATCACATTCACAATTTAGCTAATATCAAAGGTTGTGAAAGACACAAGAAGATTTTTTAAATAGCTTGGCAAATTAACTCATTATATTAAGTGAGTAGATAGACTTTCTTAAATTCATGTTTGTTTTTTTTCAATTCTCTTTCTCTCTTCCTTGAACTTTTATCTTGCCTTCTTTATTCTTCTAAATCACATTTCTGGGAATGGAAAAATAAGATCATGCATTCAAATCCTCTATTTAGAAAATTAATGCAATAATTTCCCAAATGAGAGAAAATGGAATTGGAGCTAAAATAGGGAATGGTGTGAGCAGCTAAACACAGATTTTTGAAGACTTTTATTTATTTATTTAACACATATTTGAATTTGGAGCAAAGAGGAGGATTTTTTTGCTTAGAATTACAGGCATACCTCATTTTATTTACTTGATTATTTATTGATTTTATTGAATATAGTTAGCATACAATGTTGTATTAGACTCAAGTATACCTCAGAGTGACTTGACAATACTATTTACTACTCAGGGCTCATCATGATAAGTGTAGTTACCATCCATCAATATACGAAGCTATTACAATATTATGAACTATATTCCCTATTTTTTACCTTTCATCCTCATGATGCATTTATTTTATAACTGGAATTTTGTAACTCTTAATCCCCTTCATCTATTTTACCCATTCCCTCCCCAAAACATCAGCCCTCTATATTTGAGTCTTTTTCTGTTTTCTGTTTGTTCATTTCTTTTGTTTTTAGATTCCACATATGATAATTGCCTTTCTCTGTCCAACTTATTTCACTTAGCATAATACCCTCTAGCACCATTCATGTTGTCTCAAATGGCAAGATTTCACTATTTTTTATGGCTGAGTAATATTCCATTGTGTATAGATGTATTTGTGTGTGTAAACACACACACATATATATACACACATGAATATATATATATACATGCACATATATATGGCACACCTTTTTAATCCATTTTTCTACCTGTGGACACTTAGTTTGCTTCTATATCTTGACTACTGTAAATAATGTTGCAATGAAGATAGAGGTACACATGTCTTTTCTAATTAATTTTGTTTCTTTTGGGTAAATACCTCAGTACTGGGTCTTTCGTAAATTGAATGTTTGTGGCAACCTATGTCAAACAAGTCTATATTGACAGTTTTCCAAAAACATTTGCTCATTTCATGTTTCTGTGTTACATTTTGGTAAATCTTACAATATTTCAAACTGTTTCTATTATTAGCATATTTATTATGGTAATCTGAGGTCACTGATTATAATTTGGTTATATGATCACTGATCATGAAAACGTAGGAGATGGTTAGCACTATTTGGGAATAAGGTATTTTTAAATTAAGGTATATAAATTTTTCAACATAATGCTATTGTACATTTAATAAACTACAGTATAGTATAAATAAAACTTTTATATACACTGGGAAACCAAAAATTCACTTGGCTCACTTTATTGCAATATTTACTTATTTTGCTGGTCTGAAACTGAAGTGGCAGCATCTCCGAGGTATGCCTGTACTTCATACTAAGAACTGAGAGCATTCAGAGAGAAAGCCACTCATATAAAACAGAGCATCTATGGATTGTGATATTTCTCTGGTCCAGCATTCTGTTAATATTCTGGACCCCAGAGAGAATAGCATATTTAGAATTCAGCAAAGAATGTCCATAATTTATAATCACATGAAACAATATACATACATATGATAATAATATTACATTATATATTATTATATTATATTAATAATATTAATATGGTTTCTAAATCAAAGGGTATCAAAGGGTTTATAGCAAAAAGTCTCCCTCCCATAGATGCCCCCAAACCACCCATCTCATTTCTCCAATTAACAACCTCTTGGGGTGTTTGGGTGGTTCAGTCAGTTGGATTTGGCTTAGGTCATGATCTCAGGGTCATGGAATAGAGCCCCGTTTGGACTTTGTGCTCAGCGTAGATCTGGCTTGAGATTTTCTCACTTGGCCCTTCCCCCTGTTCATGTTCTCTCTCTATCTCTCAAAATAAATAAAATCTGGGGTGCTTGGGTGGCT
The DNA here is from genome assembly GCF_022355385.1 of Mustela nigripes. Taxonomy (NCBI): domain Eukaryota; kingdom Metazoa; phylum Chordata; class Mammalia; order Carnivora; family Mustelidae; genus Mustela; species Mustela nigripes. The sequence continues at coordinate 2,944,330 of NC_081575.1, read as the reverse complement.
CAGTGTGTTAAAGCCACTGCCGTCTGCCTGGGTCATGATCCCAGGTTCTGGGATCAAGCCCCGTGTTGGGCTTTCTGCCCAGCAGGAGCCTGCTTCCCTTCCTCTCTCTCTGCCTGCCTCTCTGCCTATTTGTGATCTCTGTATGTCAAACAAATAAATAAATAAATAATCTTTAAATAAATAAAAGAAAATAAAATCTTTTTTAAAGTTGTAATTTCTATAGTATTATTTAAAGAAAAACAACAAAAACAATTAACAGCCTCTTGTGTATCCTTCTAGAAATACTATCTCTATACCAGTATATATACCTTACTGTTCAGTGTTCTGTGCCTTGTTTTTTTCACTCAACCCTATAGCCTGCAGATATTCCCTTGAAATGATACATCAAGAACTTCCTCATTCTTTCTTACATCTGCATAGTATTGAATTGTGTGAGTGAATTTAATACAATAAAAATCACCTCTTTACTAATGTACATTATATCATGTGTTCAAAACTAATTTGAGATATAATCTAATTATATCTACAATGGCCCTATTTTCAAATAAGGTCACTTACTGGTGTACAGTGAGTCAGGATTTCAATGTATCTTTTGAGGGGACATAATTCAGCCCACAACATCTGCATTGCCAATAGTGAAGGGAAACTGACATGCTAATACACAGATAATGGGACCATGAATTTTTTAACGTTTTAAAATGGCAATTTGTCAATATGTATTAAAATTTTTAGAAATGTATCTACTTTCTGAGATAAAATTCTTAGTATTCTATCTATCCTAGGCAGATGATTACACAGGGACAAAATAAGATATAGAAAAAGAAGGTCTTCACAGTGTTGTTTATAGCATTAAAACATAGAAAATACTACTAAATAATTGGTTAAATGGACTATGATCCACATATATGAGGCCATTAAAATGAAGGTATTATTTTATTGAGTTTCACAATGAAATGCCATACTTCCCAGTGACAACAAAACCTCTCATATTGTTACCAAGAATTCTGTGGCCTTGAAGGAGTGCTTTTTAATTTTCTTTTAAAATTTAAAGTAACTAAAACAAGTAATAATTAATGTTTATTATAATTATGTCTATTATAATTGTTTAAATATTACTATTTATAACTAACAAAAAGCAACAAGTACTTGCAAGGATGTGGAGCAAAGGGAACATTTGTGCACTTTGGTTGGTGGGATATAAATTGGTGCAACTACTGTGGAAAATAGTGTGGAGTTTCCTCAAAAAATTAAAAATAGAAATACCCTATGATCCAGCAATGCCACTTCTGGGTATTTATCCAAAGAAAATGAAAACACTAACTCAAAGATATTTGCACTCCAATGTTAAGCATTTTTACAATAGTCAGGATGATGTGGAAACAACTTAAGTTTCCATTGATGGATGAATGGATAAAGAAAATGTGCTATGAATGTATATATCTATTACATACACATATATACATGTATATAAATATACATACACATATATGCAGTGGCAGTGGAATATTATTCAGCCATCAAAAGAAGGAAATCTTGTCATTTACAACAACATGGATGGAGCTTGAGGGTATTATGCTAAGTGAAATAAGTCAGAGAAACACCAATATTGTTTTAATCTCATTTATACATGGAGTTTTTTTAAAAAATGCAAAAAACAAACAAGCAAACAAACCAAGTTCATAGTTACACAGAGCAGATTGGTGGTTGCTGAGAGCATAAGAGGGGCAGTGGGTGAAACGGGTGAAGGTGGTCAAAAGATACAAACTTCCATTATAAAATAAGTAAGTCTTAGGTATGTACTGTACAGCCTGGTGACTATAGTTAATAATACCTTACTGCGTATTTGAAAGCTGCTGAAAAGAGCTCTGAAATTTCTCAAGAAAAAAACAACTATATATGTTGACAGATGGTAACCAGAATTACTGAGATAGATAATAATTTTGCTATATATAAGAATATTGAATCATTATATTATATACCCAAAACTAATAAAATGTCCAGTATAACTAAATAAAAATATTGCTAACTTGTATATACATTTTATTTGGATTTTATATATTTGTTGATAAGAAAATATGCTTATAATATAAAATTAAATTAAAAACAGTATCAATGGTATTTATGTAAAAAAATACATAGGAACCTTCTTAAAGATTATGCACCAAAATGTATAATAATCAGTTAACGGTGGGATTAAAGAATATTTCCATACTCTGCTCTCCTGTGTATTCTACTTTTCCTATAATGAATGTGCATTGCCTGTGTGATAAAGACTAAACAAACAGTGGTTTAAGCAAGTGACATGGGAGCTGGGACCGCTTGGATAGCCAATGATGGATCTCAAAAGCTGATGCCACGTGAGCAGTGCTGAGGAAGGACTGGGAAGTGAGGAGAGTCACGGATGCAGCGGGGAGTTCTCTCCCTCCCTCAGGGTAGACATCTTGCATAGGGGCGGTGTGCCCTGGGCCTATAGGGACCCTCTGTGCTGCTCTGAGCCGAGCCTTGTCACCTGCAGGCACACACATGACCTCCTTTAGGACGTTGGGTCCTCTTTGCCCATAGCTCACATGGGGGAGAACAGGCATGCATTTCAGGTATGTAATCACAGAAAGGAGGCCCTAGCCCCAGCTGCAAAGGCAGCACAGTGCAGATGCACCCAGTAGCAGGACAAAGGCTTCTGCCCCCAAATGTTAAGGGCTACCATAGGACAAATGGAACGTAGTATGCACATGTGGGTACTGAAGGACTGCTCCCTCCCCCTGTTTGGGGAGAGCAGAATTACTGTCCAGGTGGGGAAGACTACCCCCCACATATACACACCAAGTCCAGCTGAGGTGCCCTTGGTCCTACCCTTTCATGGGGTCTCAGGAAGTGGGTTTCAAGCACCCTAACAAGGCCTGTGCTCAGTCCAGGGGTCAGGGCATGCAAACCTAGCAATAGGTCTGCAACTGTAAGCAACACTTATACCATGGTGTACATTCACTGTGAGCAAACCAAGTTAGGGAGGTTGGGCAACTGGCCCCAGACCACAATTCCAGTGCTTCCAGAGGATAGGAGGCATAGCCAGAATCTGAGCCCCCGGAGCACAGTAGCTCACTGTGCAGACATGGAGTGCTCTTTGGAGTGAAGTTATGAGGTCCAAGTGGCCTGGGCACACCCGCCTCTAGAACCCACATGTACATTCTGCAAAACTGGGCATTTGGCTCCAGCAGCTAACTCACACCTGCTGGAGGGGGAAAACTCTTGGACCTGGGCCAGCTATATACATTAGTATCTGCCCAGCTGCTCAGCCTGGTCCACGCAGTACCAACTCCATGGGCCAAACCCCAGAATCCTCTCAGAGGAAAGCAGCCCACATTCCCATGGCCCCACACTCTCTCTACCTTTCACTTCTTACTCTGAACCGCTTGTAGCTTCTCTGATAGATCATGTTTTTACATTTACACTTCAGTATTGCCTTTCTTTGTAATAGTCTTTCCCCATACCAAATTCTAAATCTCAAAATACTGTTGTCCCTGAAATTTTCCACCCTGAGATGGAGGGAAAACAGGGCACAGATAAGATGATATACTATAACACCACATGAAGTGGAAAGAGTGTCTGGATAATGAAATAAAAGAGCAAGAATACCATAATCCATTTATAATTGTAGATTCAGATCTTTCGCCAAGACAAGTGCCGAAAGTTCCTACCCTTAACACCAAAAAAAGTCTTGTAAGCTATGTGGACCCAAAAGATATACTTCATTTTGCCAAATACTCTAGGGTTAGTTCAGATTCAGGGTCCCTCCTTCCTTAGGCCCCTGTAACTGGTCAGTCTCTAAACAGGACTCTAGCCTACAAAAAAAGTCTCTAGGTTCCATTTATTAATCTAATACTTAGCTATTGAGAGGACCTGGAAAGTTTTGCCAGACAGACTTGTTTTTGAGATGGGTGACTCACTTAAAAAATAATTCCATGGCTCATCCTTGGACCTCCTGGCTGTGTACCTGGACCCTCCTGGCTTATTAATTTGTCACTTCAGCATTGGAAGAGTTGAGCAAATGTCTTCAAGAAACCTTTAGGATCAAAGTTCAGTTCTCCAATCATTATGGCTTCCCTCTGCCTTCTCTTCTACCACAGTTCAGCCCTAATGTCTTTGACCTTCTAACCCACTTAGACAACAGGGGATCATAGTTAAAAACATTGGCTTGGGATCCAATCTGCCTGAGTTCAGATCTTGTTTCTGATATTATATTATGTAACATGGGACAAATTACTGAACATTTCTATGTCTCAATTTCCTTTTGATAATAGTACCTATATCACAAGACTACTTTGGGGGTTACATGTTTTTATAAGCACAGGTATAAGACTGGTATATGGTTCAGGTTATAAAAATGCTTATTAAATAAAATAAATAAATACCTGTACTAGACCGGATTATCTCTGTCCCAACAACATGGCCCAGCAGGTCATACTGATTCAGGCGGGAGCCATCCTGTGCTACTTCCACAGATTTGTTCTTCCCAAGAGTCCAAGAATAAACCACTTCAGCTGTTGTATAGGCATCTAAAGCAGAAAAGGGCCAAGAAGAAGTTGAAGGGGAAAGAAAGTAATTATCCTTAATACTGAACTTGCATGAGACTGAAATACAGCTTCCCTCCCGAAAGAGTTCTGGGTATGTGTTCTGTCTTCAACTGAAGTACATTTATCCATCCATCTAGTAAACACTCATTGAATAACTTCTACAGTTTATGCTGGGTACACAGGAGTGAACCTAAAGTGGTTTTTTCTTTCAATGACAGTCTTTCTGACTGATGATATATTGTTAGACTTTTCCTTCTCTTGGAGGGTAGACAATAGACGTAAGGGGAGGAATAGCAAAATTATTATCTAATGCAGATGTCACAAATTCAAATGTCTATAGGAGTGGTATCAGAAATAAGTAAATCAGGCTAGTTGTAAAAAAAAAAAAAACCTATCAAAAATGTAATACAATTTTAATTACTATGGAGTGAGCATATGAGATAAGGTAAAAATCACTGTAGAGATATTTTAAATTAAAAACATAAAAAGCTCAAATTAAAAATAGCAATAATTAATTGCAATTTTCTTTTAAAAATTATTTCCACTTTGATTTGCAAAACAGAAACCAGGGGCGCCTGAGTGGTTCAGTTGGTTAAAGCCTTTGCCTTCGGCTCGGGTCATGGTCTCAGGATCTTGGGATCAAGCCCCGCATCGGGCTCTCTGCTCAGCAGGGAGCCTGCTTCCCTTCTACCCTGCCTGCCTCTCTGCCTGCTTGTGATCTCTGTAAAATAAAGAAATAAAATCTTAAAAACAAACAAACAAACAAACAAAAAACCCAGAAACCTGCCTCCTTTACTCTGCACCAGGGTATTAATGTCAGATCTTATATTTGGAATTCCCATGTTGAATACAGAATTTAAGTATGGATTAGTTTTAATAAGGGTGAGGGTAAGAGAAATGGTGAGAGAATAAGGAATGATGTTATTTAGTTTAAGTTAGTATCTTAAAGGAAGAGAATTGCTTTCTTTCCAGACATGGACTTACTCTTTGTACAGTGGGTTTTTTGTTGGGGTGAACACCTTGCCCTAATGCAGGCACCTAGGTTCATAAAGAGAAGCTGAACTATACTATTCACTCATTTCACCCAACTTTTGAGCTGTTATTCAACCTAATAGGAAGTCTCCAGCTCATGGTGGCAGCTGCTGTCTCTATAATATGCTCTATTCAAGTCTTTTACCACAAAGCAAATAATTCCTAGTGAATCTACCAGTGAACAAACATAAATTCTGTGTCTTTACAAAACTTTGCAACATTGGATATAGATTTCATTACATCTGACATTAACACTCATATGTACTAATTATGGTCTGCAAATATTATACTTCTTAGGACTCTTTTCAATATACCCAAATAAACCATTTTCTGAATTTCTTATAATGGGCAACAGCCAAAAATTTCTTCATTCACATCAAAATTCTCACTGAAATCATGAAAAAATGTATATAACTCTATAGTATTTTTTATATCTGTACTCTCATAAGCTATAAAAGAAAATGCCACAAGAAATCCAGCTTGCCACGTATGTCCTATATATGACCTCAGTCATTTATTCAACACAGATGAAAATACTTGTAGTTTGAAAAGGCACCTGGGTGGCTCAGTTAAGTGTCTGCCTTCAGCTCAAGTCATGATCCCAGGATCCTGGGATTGAACCCCGCATCAGGCTCCCTGCTCAGTGGAGAGCCTACTTCTCCCTCTCCCACTCCCTTCTGCTTGTGTTCTCTCTCTTTCTGTCAAATAAATAAATAAAATAATTTTAAAAAACTTGTAGTTCAACATATAATTTATTCTGCAATATACCTTTTTAAAAATAAATTTGGTATCTATAAAATATTTTGATAGCTGGGAAGGTTTGTTGCTTAAGATATAATTTCATTTCCCAACAGCAACACTTAGTATATGCATTTAAACACAAAACATGTTGAAATTTCAGTCTGTTCTTTAAAGCTAATTAAGACTTTTATTGTACATCTTTTTTATATATCAATTATAGTGCTTTATAACAAATTGCATCATGGTAATACCTGAAGTTTTATTTCTTCAACAAGGGTTTCTTTATATGCATGGTAAAGATGTAGAAATAGTCTTCATTTCTGTAAGGAAATGTAAACTCCCCTGTTTTGAAACCAGTCCTTTCAGCCTTTTTTTTTTTCCCCCTCAAGTTTTGATGACAAGAACTATGTCACTTTCCTTTTAATTCTATTAGGAGCTCTTAATTCTACTACATGTAAAACAAAGGTGCAAGTGAGTTGATTAATGGAAACTGACATTGGACCCTTTTTCAGGGGGAGGGTAGAAAGTGATGGAAATTTGGGATAATGGGCAAACATGTGTCCATTTACAAGGGCAACCACTACTCACCTGGATTGGCCATGTGAGAATTTGAGACCAATGTTGTCATATCTTCTGATCATAAAATAATAATCAAATCTGGGGTTTTATGTCACATTTCTCAAATTCTAAATCTTCACAAATAATTTTAAAAGTTATAAACACTATATGGATCAAACAAATTACATTTGCAAACCACCAATTTGCAACTTCTGGTCTAGACATCTTCTCCTAGGGTACCAACCAGAATTGTAGATGTTTTTTTTTTAGATTCAAGTAGCCAACATATAGTACATCAGTAGTTTCACACATAGTGTTCAATAATTCATCAGTTGCATATAACACCCAGTGTTCATCACATCACATGCCCTCCTTAATGCCCATCACCTTCAGTTTTCCCTTCCTTCCTTTGTGGTCCTCTGCACTATTTCTTATGTTCCACATATGAGTGAAACATTCTGATAATTGTCTTTCTCTGGTTGACTTACTTTGCTCAGCATTATACCCTTCAGTTGCACCCAAGTCAATGTAAATAGTAAGTATTCATCCTTTCTGATGGCAGAGTAATTAGAACTGTAGATCTTTAAACTATTATCACCAGGAAGGGAAATCCTCTCCTCAGGACTCTTCTCACTTCCTTATTAAAAAATTGCTCTAAGATTATTAAGTAAAGATGTTCACAAGACACTGTTCTCTTATTTTCCCCAGTGTCTCCCATCTTAAGTACATATGCTTGGGGTTCTACTACTCCTAAACAGAAAATCACCTGTATACGTATTCTTATCTTTGCCATTCAGGGTGTTATAAATCCCTATGTTTAAAGGACAATTCAGTGTTCTCTCCAATATACTCAAAAGTTTAACAATGTGAGGACTTTCAGGGAAAGAGTAGGAGATGGAAAATATTTTCTACCCCTAAGAAAGAGAAGGAATTTCTTGGTGTGTCTCTTAACTTAAGTCAAATACTTTGGGCAGACAATCTTGAATATTAACCCTAAAAATGCTAGCATGTCCTAGTACAAACGTGACAATAAAACATGCACTATGCATACTTTAAAACTTCATTGGACCCAGAGCTGTAACTTGTTTTAAGTAAAAAGTAATCGTTTCATTTCTTTGAAAATAATGTATGGGAGCAGAGGGACTTATGGGGGGGAAATGTCCTCTTTTATGATGAAGGTCAAAGCAGGAAAGATATGAACTGAAAAAGGAAGAGAAGGAAGATGAAGAAATAAATTCAAGAAAATAGGTTGTGTGCTTCGGTGAGTGCTGTGAAGTGTGTAAACCTGGTGATTCACAGACCTGTACCCCTGGGGATAAAAATATATGTTTACAAGAAATAAAAAAATTAATAAAAAAAAGAAAGAAAAAAGAAAATAAACTGAAAACTACTTGGCTGTTCACAGCTTAACTTTGTAAGAGTAAACAAAAATCAAAGGAACTCATGGTGGTGTTAGGGTAGGTGGTGGCTTCTGCTCAGAGTGGAGTATTAGGGAAGATTTCATAAAGTAGATAGTGCTTAGAAATGAGACTACCTTTAAAAGATGAAAAGAGACCATTCCTAGCAAAAGAACAACACTGCAAAGGCAAAAGGCATACAAGAGCATCAGTATTAAGGGAATTCATGGTATCCCTGGACTTACAGGCTAGAGAAAGGCTGAGGTAATATTGCCCTAATTGCCCACACTTAAGAAAAGAGAGTTTTAGTCCATAGGCTATACGTTGTTGTTGTGCCTGAAGTAGAAAGATGATATAGCAAAATGTATGCTTTCAAAGGATTGCCCTAGCTACATAATGGATGACTGGCTGGAAATAGTGAAACTAAAGCTAAGACATCACTTACAAGGCCATCACAATGTTTGGTATGAGTGACCCTTACAGAATAACATATGGTAATAGTGGGCTGAATCGAGTAAGACTGAGAAAAGATTTCTGAGGTAGAACAGATTATAACTGGTTGCTTTTCATGAAAGTAGGAAAGGAAAGGAGGACATTTATGGAAGGATTCTACATGACTCTAAGAGTGTAGCTTTTGAAAGTCAAGGATAATGATAAAGTTCATTCACTATAGGTGAACAGAACTCTTCTCCCTCTTTTCCTTCAAGCTTTCTCTTTTTTTTCCTTCTTCCATGCCCCTTGGGCTCCTTTAACATCTCATCTTTCCTCCCACGCCTTTCTTCCCTACCCTTTCTTTGCAGTTCCAATCATTCTACTGTCATGGAAAAGCAGGGAAAGAGTGTCTGTGTTGGGGTTGGATGCTGCAGAAAAGGATATCTATGAGAGGATTAGAATTACTACATTCCCAGAATGGCCCCCTCAACATATATTGGATAGGCTATGATGGCACAAGCATTTCATTGTCTCCTATTACCTGAGCCTTGGTATGTATTAGGTCCCAGTAAAATGGGAAATAAAAAACAATCCTGTCACAATAGCACCAATGAAAAATCATTCCTTTTGAACTCATATTTTCAGAGACTGCTTGCTTATTTGATTGAATAATTCATTCAGTCAACATATATTAAGGCATTGTATTAGACAAATAAGACAAGAGGCAGGGAGAGGTTTCATTAGGTATAGCGATTAGAGAAGAACTCTTTGAGGGACGGCTTTTAACCTGAAACTTAAAAAGTGAGAAAGAGTCAGAGAAGAATATTTCAAGCCAAAAACAAAAACAAAAACAAAAAAACAGTAAGTGTAAAGGTTTCTAAGTGGGAAAGATCTGCGTTGTTCTGGGAACTGGCAAACCAATGTAAAGTGGAGAGAAATAAGAGATGAAATTGAAGAAGTATGTAACAATGAGAATACAGAATCTAATAAATTAAGATAGGTGACACAAAAGAAGATTTTAGAGAAAAACTATAAGTTGCTTGATTCAGTTTGCTAGTATTTTGTTGAAGAATTTTCTGTCCATGCTCATAATAAATATTTGTCAGTGGTTTTCTTGTGATCTTTGTGTTTTTTTTTAATCAGAGTAATAATGACCTGATTGAATGAGCTAAGAAATGTTACCTCCTCTTCTGTATTTTGCAACACTTTATGAAGACTTATTAATAACTCTTCTTTAAATATTTGGTTTAGATAAATTTTGAGGCCATCTAGGCCTGTTTTGGGGGGTTGGAGAGTTATTACAATACCAATTAATTGCTTTGTTATAGGTCCAATAAAAATTTCTATTTATTCTTTTAGTTAGTTTCAGTAATTTTTGTATTTCTAGAAAATTTTCCATTTCATCTAGGCTGTCTAATTTGTTGGCATACAATTGCTTATAGTATTCCTGTATATTCTTATTTATTTCCATAAAGTCAGTAGTAATGTTCCTTCCTTTACAATTTTAGTAATTTTAATTCTTCTTCTATTCTGGCTTGGTGAATCTAGCTAAAGGTTTATCAGTGCAGGGAGGAGTCAAGATGGTGGAGAAGTAGCAGGCTGAGGTTACATCAGGTAGCAGGAGATCAGCTAGATACCTTATATAAAGATTGCAAACACCTACAAATCCAACGGGAGATCGAAGAGAAGAAGAACAGCAATTCTAGAAACAGAAAATCAACCATTTTCTGAAAGGTAGGATTGGTGGAGAAGTGAAGCCAAAGCGATGGGAAGTTAGACCCTGGGGAGAGGGGCCGGCTCCCGGCAAGCAGCGGAGCAACAGAGCACAAAATTGGGACTTTTAAAAGTCTGTTCCACTGAGGGACATCACTCCAGAGGCTAAAACGGGGTGAAATCCATGTGGGGTCAGCGTGGCCCCAGGTCCGCAGGGTCACAGAAGGATCGGAGGTGTCAGAGTGTCACAGAGCTTGCAGGTATTAGAATGGGGAAGCTGGCTACAGAGACAGAGCCAAGGAGTGAGCTCTCAGCTCAGGGTTACCTTGAACTGGTCGCAGCCTTGGTGAGCTCAGAGCGTGGCCAGAGGCCAGGGAGACAGGAGTAATTGGGTGCTATTCTCTGAGGGTGGACTGAGGAGTGGGGCCCCGAGCTCTCAGCTCCTCTGGGCCAGAGACTGGGAGGCCGCCATTTTCATTCCCATCCTCCAGAACTCTATGGAAAGTGTTCAGGGAACAAAAGCTCCTGAAAGCAAACCCGAGCTGATTACACAGCCAGAAGCCTGGTAAGGGCAGTGCAATTCTGCCTGGGGCAAAGACACTTGAGAATCACTACAACAGGCCCCTCCCCCAGAAGATCAATAAGAAATCCAGCCAGGACCAAGTTCACCTACCAAGGAGTGCAGGTTCAATACCAAGGAGAACAGCAGAATTCCAGAGGAGAAGAAAGCAAATCATGGAAATCATGGCTTTCGCCCCATGAGTCTTTAGTCTTGAAGTTAATTTAAATTGTTTTGTTTTAATTTTTTTTTCTTTTTCTTCTTCTGCTAATTTTTTTTAACTTATACCCTTTTATTTTTTTAACATTTTAAACTAATTTATCTAATAGATATGTTTTTTCTTTTTTATATTTTTTCTTTATTCATTTTCTTTTTTAATTTTTTTTTCCAAAACCTCTTTTATCCCCTTTCTCCCCGCCATGAGTTGGGGTCACTTCTGATTTGGTTAAAGCATATTTTCCTGGGGTTGCTGCCACCCTTATAGTATTTTACTCGCTCCTTCATATACTCTTATCTGGAAAAAATGACAAGGCGGAAAAATTCACCACACACACACACACACACACAAAAAAGAATAAAAGGCAGTACCAAAAGCTGGGGACCTAATCAATACAGACATTGGTAATATGTCAGATCTAGAGTTCAGAATGACGATTCTCAAGGTTCTAGCCAGTCTCGAAAAAGGCATGGAAGATATTAGAGAAACCCTCTCGGGAGATATAAAAGCCCTTTCTGGAGAAATA
>NC_081575.1:2931169-2932487 GCF_022355385.1 Mustela nigripes | reverse complement strand
AGGAAGATATTAGAGAAACCCTCTCGGGAGATATAAAAGCCCTTTCTGGAGAAATAAAAGAACTAAAATCTAACCAAGTTGAAATCAAAAAAGCTATTAATGAGGTGCAATAAAAAACGGAGGCTCTCACTGCTAGGATAAATGAGGTAGAAGAAAGAATTAGCGATACAGAAGACCAAATGACAAAGAATAAAGAAGCTGAGCAAAAGAGGGACAAACAGCTACCGGACCATGAGGGGAGAATTCGAGAGATAAGTGACACCATAAGATGAAACAACATTAGACTAATGGGGATTCCAGAAGAAGAAGAAAGAGAGAGGGGAGCAGAAGGTATATTGGAGAGAATTATTGGAGAGAATTTCCCTAAATGGCAATGGGAACAAGCATCAAAATCCAGGAGGTGCAGAGAACCACCCCTCAAAATCAACAAGAATAGGTCCACACCCCATTACCTAATAGTAAAATTTACAAGTCTTAATGACAAAGAGAAAATACTGAAAGCAGCCCAGGAAAATAAATCTGTAACATACAATGGTAAAAATATGAGATTGGCAGTGGACTTATCCACAGAGACCTGGCAGGCCAAAAGGAGCTGGCATGATATATTCAGAGCACTAAACGAGAAAAACATGCAGCCAAGAATACTATATCCAGCTAGGCTATCATTGAAAATAGAAGGAGAAATTAAAAGCTTCCAGGACAAACAAAAACTGAAAGAATTTGCAAACACAAAACCAGCTCTATAGGAAATATTGAAAGAGGTCCTCTAAGCAAAGAGAGAGCCTAAAAGTAGTAGATAAGAAAGGAACAGGGAAAATATACAGTAACAGTCACCTTACAGGCAATACAATGGCACTAAATTCATATCTTTCAATAGTTATCCTGAATGTTAATGGACTAAATGCCACAATCAAAAGACACAGGGTATCAGAATGGATAAAAAAACCCAAACCCATCTATATCTTGCCTAGAAGAAACTCATTTCAGACCCGAAGACACCTCCAGATTTAAAGTGAGGGGATGGAAAACAATTTACCATGTTGGTGGACATCAGAAGAAAACAGGGGTGGCAATTCTTATATCAGATCAATTAGATTTTAAGCCAAAGACTATAATAAGAGATGAGGAAGGACACTATATCATACTCAAAGGATCTGTCCAACAAGAAGATCTAACAATTTTAAATATCTATGCCCCTAATGTGGGAGCAGCCAACTATATAAACCAATTAATACCAAAATCAAAGAAACACATCAACAATAATACAATACTAGTAGGGAACTTTAACACTCCCCTCACTGAAATGGACAGATCATCC
>NC_081575.1:2930566-2931069 GCF_022355385.1 Mustela nigripes | reverse complement strand
CTATCCAACAAGAAGATCTAACAATTTTAAATATCTATGCCCCTAATGTGGGAGCAGCCAACTATATAAACCAATTAATACCAAAATCAAAGAAACACATCAACAATAATACAATACTAGTAGGGAACTTTAACACTCCCCTCACTGAAATGGACAGATCATCCAAGCAAAAGATCAACAGAGAAATAAAGGCCTTAATTGACACACTGGACCAGATGGACATCACCGATATATTCAGAACATTTCATCCCAAAGCAACAGAATGCACATTCTTCTCTAGCGCACATGGAACATTCTCCAGAATAGATCACATCCTCGGTCCTAAATCAGGTCTCATCCGGTATCAAAAGATTGGGATCATTCCCTGCATATTTTCAGACCACAATGCTCTGAAGCTAGAACTCAACCACAAGAGGAAATTTGGAAAGAACCCAAATACATGGGGACTAAACTGCATCCTTCTAAAGAATGAATGGGTCAACCAGGAAATTAAAGAAGAATTG
>NC_081575.1:2885790-2930166 GCF_022355385.1 Mustela nigripes | reverse complement strand
AGATACCTAGGAATAAACCTAACCAAAGAGGCAAAGAATCTATACTCAGAAAACTATAAAGTAGTCATGAAAGAAATTGAGGAAGACACAAAGAAATGGAAAATGTTCCATGCGCCTGGATTGGAAAAACAAATATTGTGAAAATGTCTATGCTACCTAAAGAAATCTAAATATTTAATGCAATTCCGATCAAAATACCTACCATTTTTTTCAAAGAAATGGAACAAATAACCCTAAAATTTATATGGAACCAGAAAAGACCTCAAATAGCCAAAGGAATATTGAAAAAGAAAGCCAAACTTGGTGGCATCACAATTACGGACTTCAAGCTCTATTACAAAGCTGTCATCATCAAGACAGCATGGTACTGGTAAAAAAAAACAGACACATAGATCAATGGAACAAAATAGAGAGCCCAGAAATAGACCATCAACTCTATGGTCAACTAATCTTCGACAAAGCAGGAAAGAATGTCCCATGGAAAGAAGACAGCCTCTTCAATAAATGGTGTTGGGAAAATTGGACAGCCACATGCAGAATAATGAAACCGGACCATTTCCTTACACCACACACAAAAATAGACTCCAAATGGATGAAAGACCTCAATGTGAGACAGGAATCCATCAAAATCCTTGAGGCAAACACAGGCAGCAACCTCTTCGACCTCAGCCGCAGCAACATCTTCCTAGGAACATCGCCAAAGGCAAGGGAAGCAAGGGCAAAAATGAACTATTGGGATTTCATCAAGATCAAAAGCTTTTGCACAGCAAAGGAAACAGCTATCAAAACCAAAAGATAACTGACAGAATGAAAGAAGATACTTGCAAACAACATATCAGATAAAGGGCTAGTGTCCAAAATCTATAAAGAACTTAGCAAACTCAACACCCAAAGAACAAATAATCCAATCAAGAAATGGGCAGAGGACATGAACAGATATTTTTGCAAAGAAGACATCCAGATGGCCAACAGACACATGAAAAAGTGCTCCACATCACTCTGCATCAGGGAAATACAGATCAAAACCACAATGAGATACCACCTCACACTAGTCAGAATGGCTAAAATTAATAAGTCAGGAAATGACAAATGCTGGTGAGGATGTGGAGAAAGGGGAACCCTCCTACACTGTTGGTGGGAATACAAGCTGGTGCAACCACTCTGGAAAACAGCTTGGAGGTTCCTCTAAATGTTGAAAATAGAACTACCCTATGACCCAGCAATTGCACTAGTGGGTATTTACCCTAAAGAAACAAACGTAGTGATCCGAAGGGGCACATGCACCCGCATGTTTTAGCAGCAATGTCTACAATAGCCTAACTATGGAAAGAATCTAGATGTCCCTCAACAGATGAATGGTGTAAGAACAAGTGGTATATATATATACAATGGAATACTATGCAGCCATCAAAAGAAATGAAATCTTCCCATTTGCGACAACATTGATGGAGCTAGAGGGTATCATGCTCAGCGAAATAAGTCAATCAGAGAAATATGATCTCCCTGATATGAGAAAGTGGAGATGCACATGGGGGGTTAAGGGGATAGGAGAACAATGAATGAAAGAAGATGGGATTGGGAGGGAGACAAACCACAAGTGACTCTTAATCTCAGAAAAGAATCTGAGGGTTGCGGGGGGGGGGGGGTTTGGGAGAGGGGGGTGGTGTTATGGACATTGGGGAGGGTATGTGCTATGGTGAGTGCTGTGAAGTGTGTAAGCCTGGCGATTCACAGACCTGTACCCGTGGGGATAAAAATACATTATATGTTTATAAAAAAATAAAAAAATAAAAATTTAAAAAATTGTTAATGCCCAAGTAGTTAAGCTTTTAGGAAGCTATCTTAACACCTGCAAAAGCCGACAAATATTTGTTACACAAATGCTCCTATCAATGTCATTTACAACAACAGAATATTGAAATTATCTTAATATCCAAAATACAATATTTTGTATTCACTAAAATATATTGCCTAAAGGATAATTATACATGTATATCCAAATATCATAAATATATTATCAAAAGGCTCAAAGTAAAAAAAAAAAAAGGTTTATCAGTTTTGTCAATCTTCTCAAAGTACCAACTTTTAGATTCTTTGATTCTTCTTAATGTTTTTCTATTCTCTATTTAACTTAATTTCACTACAATATTTATTATTTTCTTCTTCCTACTTGCTTTGGATTTAGATGGCTTTTTTTTCCTAGTTTCTTAAAGTAGGTCAGATTATCAGCTTTTTATCATTCTTTTTAATATATGTTTTATAGTTATAAATTTCCCTCTGAACAGTGCTTTAAGTTGATGCATTCTATAAATTTTAGTTTACTGTGCATCATTTTCACTCATTTCAAAGTATTTTCTAATTTCCCTTGTGATATCTTCTTTGACCCATTCTTTATTTTGGAGTGCACTGTTTATGTAGGAGTGCATGTTTCAACACATTTGTGAATTTCTCAATTTCCCTTGTTATTTATTTTTAATTTCATTCAACTAAACACATTTTGTTTTATTTTAATACTTTTAAAGTTACTGGGTCTTGTTTTATGGTCTTACATATGGTCTACTCAGAAAAATGTTCTGTGTGCTCTTGAAAATAATGTGTATTTTGATGTTCTTGGGTAGAGTGCAGTATGTTTGTTACATCTAGTTTGTTTAAATTTTGTTTAAGACTTTTATTACTATGTTAAGGTCCTGTCTAGTGAGCTATTGAAAGTGGAATAGTGAAATCTTTAGTTATTACTGTTAAGTTGTCTGTTTCTCCTTTAAATTTTTTCAGTTTTGCTTCATGTATTTTGGGGGTTCTATGGTTAGGTGCATATATCTTTATAATTATGATATCTTCCTGATGGATTAGTCCTTCTATTATTACAAAATCTTCAAGGCTTCTACAGAATCCAGACATAGAGGTTGGGAATAGGGGTCCCTGATTTCACCAAGAATAAACACTTCTCTTGAATAACACTCCTCGAATTGCCGTGAGCCTTTGGTGAGGGTTTGAAGAAAGTTTATTTAGAAAATTTTGAGAAGTTCTCCTTGGTTTTATGGAAGAGGTTTTCAGAAGTCCTTACTTTACCATTCCAGAATTGTTTCCTTGTTAGAGATTATTTTTCCTTATTTTATTTTGTTCATTATTTTACTTTAATTTCAGTATAGTTAACATAGAGTGTTACATTAGTCACATGGCAGGATACAAAATCAATTGCATTTCTATACAATAACAATGTGACTGAAGAAAGAGAAATTAAGGAATTAATCCCATTTACAATTGCACCAAAACCCACAAGAAACCTAGGAATAACCCTAACCAAAGAAGTGAATGATCTGTACTCAGAAAACTATAGAACACTTATGAAATAAAAATGAGGAAGACACAAAGAGATGGAAAAACATTCCAAGCACATGGGTTGGAAGAACAAATATTGTTAAAACTTCTATGCTACCTAGAACAATCCATACATTCAATTCAATCTCTGTCAATATACCATCATCACTTTTCACAGAGCTAGAACAAATATTCCCAAAATTTGTATGGAACCAGAAAAGATCCTGAATAGCCAAAGGAATGTTGAAAAAGAACACTAAAGCTGGTGGCATCACAATGCCAGACCTGATGCTCTATTACAAAGCTGTAATAATCAAGACAGTTTGTTACTGGCACGAAAACAGATACATAGATCAGTGGGATGGAATAGAGAACCCAGAAATTGACCCTCAACTCAACAGTCAACTAATATTTGACAAAACAGGGAAGAATATCCAATGGAAAAATGATAGTCTCTCCAATACATGGTGTTTGAAAAATTGGACCGTCAGATGTAGAAGAATGAAACTGCACCATATACTTACACCATATACAAAAATAGACTCAAAATGGATGAAAGACCTAAATATGAGGCAGGAATTCATTTAAATCCTAGAGAACACAGGCAGCAACCTCTATAACCTCAGCCATCACAACTTCCTGTTAGACTTGTCTCCAAAGACAAGGGAAACAAAGGCAAAAATGAACTATTGAGACTTCATGAAAATAAAAAGCTTTTGCACTGCAAAGGAAACAGTAAACAAAACCAAAAGACAAATGACAGAAAGGGAGAATATATTTGCAAACATCTTATCAGATAAAGGGCTACAATCCAAAATCTATGAAGAACTTACCAATCTCAGCACCCCAAAAACAATTAATCCCATCAAGAAATGAACAGAAGACATGAACAGATATTTCTTTGGCCATACAAATGGCCAACAGACATGAAAACACATTCCACATCACTTGGCATCAGAGAAATACAATTCAAAACCACATTGAAATATCACCTTACATCAGTCAGAATGGCTAAAATTAACAACTCATGAAATGAGAGATGTTGGTAAGGATGTGGAAAAAGGGAAGTCCTTTTACATTGTTGGTGGGAATGCAAATGGTGCAGCCACTCTGGAAAACAGTATGGAGGTTCCTCAAGAAGTTAAAAATAGTCTACCCTATGACCTAGCAATTGCTCTACTAGGTATTTATCCAAAAGACACAAACATAGTGATTCGGAGGGGCACATGCACATCAATGTTAATAGCAGTAATGTCCACAATGACCAAAATATGGAAAGAGCTCAGATGTCTGTCAACAGATAAATGGATAAAGAAGAAGTGGTACACACACACACACACACACACACACACACACACACAATGGAATATTACTCAGCCATCAAAAGAATGGAATCTTGCCATTTACAATGATGTGAATGGAACTAGAGGTATTATGCTAAGCAGAATAAGTCAGTCAGAGAAAGAAAATTATCATATGATCACACTAATATGTGGAATTTAGGAAACAAAACAGAGGATCATAGGGGAAAACAGGAGAAAATAAAACAAGATGAAACCAGAGAGGGAGACAAACCATAAGAGATTCTTCTTTTTTTTTCTGAAGATTTTATTTATTTATTTAACAGATCATAAGTAGGCAGAGAGGCAAGCAGAGAGAGCGGGGGGAGGGGATCAGGCTCCCCGCCAAGCAGAGAGCCTGATGCGGGGCCCAATCCCAGAAGTCTGGGATCATAACCCGAGCTGAAGGCAGAGGCTTTAACCCACTGAGCCACCCAGGCATCCCCATAAGAGACTCTTAATTATAGGAAACAAACAGGGTTGCTGGAGGGGAGGGAGGGAGGGGAATGGGTAACTGGGTGATAGATATTAAGGAGGGCATGTGATGTAATGAACACTAAATATTTTATAAGACTGATGAATCACTGACTTCTACCTGTGAATCCAATAATATATGTTAATTAATTGAATTTGAATTAAAAAATTGAAAAAATAAACCTATCCATTCAATTCTGAATTGTAGATATGTATTTGTCCATAAGTGATTTCTAATTTGTTCTTTATAGATTCCAATTTTCTGCTGAAATTCTTTTTTTAAATTTCTTTTATCTATTTTTTTCTTCTTCTGTCTTTTTTCTTGAACATATTAACAACAGTTTTTAAAAGCCCTTGTCTACAAACTCTGATATCTGGGTCACCTGTTGACCTATTTCCATATTCCATTTCTTTTTGTTTTAAAATCTTGGTTTTAGGTTATATGGTCCTGTGTATTGTTATGCTTAATGATTTTTTTTTTATTGAATTGCAGACATTGTATAATAAACTTAGAACTTTTCAGATGATGTTGATTTCCACCAGAAAGACCTCTTTCTTTCCTTTGCTAAACAGATAATGTGGGAAAATTATTACCTTAATTCTTTCAAGGGACTGAGTTGAATTTTAGTTTTGGTTAAACTTGGTATGTCTCTGCTGCTCCCTTGTAACTAGGACATAGTTTCTCTAGGGATTTAAACTAAGAGCCTAGCATGCCTTCTTTTTTATAACATTGGGAGTCTGTAGGAAAGCCAGCTTTACTTTTCAGAAGTTTTTATATTGCTTTCTTAGCCTTATGATTTGTGCATATTTAAAATTTAGCAATTGAATTGAGATGGTTATTAGCCAAGAGTTTGAGACCTTCTAAATCTCTACTTTTATCACTTTAGCTCTCTGTGACCATGAAAACTATTGCTTCCCCCCCACCCCATCATCTGGCAATAGTCCTATGTTTAGGGCCAAACTTGAATTATAAGCTGAAATTCATGGCCAGAATTGTCAACTACCACAAAGAATGAAGAAGATGAAGTTCACAAATTCATCTACAAGAAGTTCCACCCTTTCTCCAGAACTTTTGTCTTTCAATCCTCATTGCTTCTACAGTCCTAGGTTTTCTAATTGTTCATGAGACATGTTCACCCACAGTCTTTCTCATTATTTTTGCCAATATCACTGTAATTTGAGCTATTATAATTTCTCATCTGAACTATTGCAATATCATTTTAACTGGACTTCCTTCTTCTGTTCTTCCCATATTTATATTTTTTTAACAGAGTGTCCATAATGATTCTTTTAAGGCACTACAAAAAAGGACTAATATCCAAGATCTATAAAGAACTCCCCAAACTCAACACCCAAAAAACATATAGTCATGTCAAAAAATGGGCAGAAGACATGAGCAGACACTTCTCCAATGAAGACATACAAATGGCTAGTAGACACATGAAAAAATGTTCATTACCATTAGCCATCAGGGAAATTAAAATCAAAACCACCTTGAGATACCACCTTATACCAGTTAGGATGGCAAAGATTAACATGGCAGGAAACAGCAAATATTGGAGAGGATGTGGAGAATAGAGAACCCTCTTACACTTTTGGTGGGAATGCAAGTTGGTGCAGCTGCTTTGGAAAACAGTATAGAGATTCCTCAAAAAATTAAAAATAGAGCTTCCCTATGACCCATCAATTGCACTACTGGGTATTTACCCCAAAGATACAGATGTAGTGAAAGGAAGGGCCATCTGTACCCCAATGTTCATAGCAGCAATGGCCACAGTCACTAAACTGTGGAAAGAGCCAAGATGCCCTTTGAAAGATGAATGGATAAAGGAGGTACGGTCCATATATACAATAGAATATTACACCTCCATCAAAAAGGATGAATACCCAACTTTTATATCAACATGGACAGGACTGGAGGGGATTGTGCTGAGTGGAATAAGTCAAACAGAGAAAGTCAAATATGGTTTCACTTACTTGTAGAACATAAGGAACAACATGGTGGACATTAGGAGAAGGAAAGGAAAAGTGAATTGGGGCAAATCAGAGGGAGAGATGAACCATGAGAGACAGTGGACTCTGTAAAACAAACTGAGGGTTTTAGAGGGGATGAGTGTAGGGTCATGGCTGAGCCTGGTGGTGGGTATTAAGGAGGGCACATATTGCAAGGAACTCTGGGTGTTGTATATAAGCAATGAATCTTGGAACACTGCATCAAAAGCTAATGATAGGGCAGTTCTATTTTCAACATTTTGAGGAACCTCCATGCTGCTTTCCAGAGTGGCTGCACCAGCTTGCATTCCCACCAAAAGTGCAGGAGGGTTCCCCTTTCTCCACATCCTCGCCAGCATCTGTCATTTCCTGACTTGTTGATTTTAGCCATTCTGACTGGTGTGAGGTGATATCTCATTGTGGTTTTGATTTGTATTTCCCTGATGCCGAGTGATATGGAGCACTTTTTCATGTGTCTGTTGGCCATCTGGATGTCTTCTTTGCAGAAATGTCTGTTCATGTCCTCTGCCCATTGACCCAGCAATTGCACTACTGGGTAATTACCCTAAAGATACAAATGTAGTGATCCAAAGGGGCACATGCGCCCGAATGTTTATAGCAGCAATGTCCACAATAGCCAAACTATGGAAAGAACCTAGATGTCCATCAACAGATGAATGGATCAAGAAGATGTGGTATATATACACAATGGAATACTATGCAGCCATCAAAAGAAATGAAATCTTGCCATTTGTGGCAACGTGGATGGAACTAGAGCGCATCATGCTTAGTGAAATAAGTCAAGCAGAGAAAGACAACTATCATATGATCTCCCTGATATGAGGAAGTGGTGATGCAACATGGGGGCTTAAGTGGGTAGGAGAAGAATCAATGAAACAAGATGGGATTGGGAGGGAGACAAACCATAAGGGACTCTTAATCTTACAAAACAAACTGAGGGTTGCTGGAGGGAGGGGGGTTGGGAGAAGGGGGTGGGGTTATGGACATTGGGGAGGGTATGTGCTTTGGTGAGTGCTGTGAAGTGTGTAAACCTGGTGATTCACAGACCTGTACCCCTGGGGATAAAAATATATGTTTATAAAAAATAAAAAATTTAAAAAAATTAAAAAATTAAAAATTAAAAAGAAAATTTCTATCACCTTTGGAAAAAAATAAAAGCTAATGATATATTCTATGGTGACTAACATAACACACAAAAAAGTGCATTCTAAACAGAAAAAAAAAGAAAGAAAAACCTAAGTCAGAAAATGTAATCATTTCGTTCCAAATTTCAAACCACTCCTCACTTTTTCCTCACTTCTTTCCTAGTGCTTTCCCCTTTACTCTATCCACCCATACTGGATACTTTGATATCCCCTGGAGAAGCCAGACACTTTTCTGACTTAGCTTCTTATCCCTGGATATTCCCTCTACCTGGATCACAGTTTCCTCTAATATCTGCATTGTTAATACTTTTACTACCTTAAAATTTCTGCTCAATTGTCACTTTTTTAAGAGACCGATGGTGATTACCCAATTTTAAAATTTCAGTGGCAACACCTATCTTCCACTAAGACAAGACTGATTCCCCTTATTCTGTAGTAATTTTATGTTTTCTTACAGTGATTTTCACTTTATACCATACTTTATATGTTACTTTTTAATCTGTTGTTTATCTTTCATCATCACTCTCTCCTCTATAATATAAGTTCCACCAAGACGGGGTCTTTGTTTTATTCATGGATGTACTCCAAATTCCTACAATAGAGCCTGGCACATAAGAGAAAATTCATAAATATTTAACAATGATTGAAAAAATATGTCACATGTAACTATTTGTATATTTTCAAATGTACTTTCTACTTCAGAATATAGAACTAAATTTAATTTAGACACAATCAACACAGACCTTGGTATATTGTTCAGATGATTCCCTATATGAAACTTACTCTAAAATTTTTAGAGCTAGAAACTCACTCAAATTCTATTCAATTTTGATTTTTCTAATTTATTTGAAAATGGACTATATATCTACTCATTTATCTTTGAGATTTACAGTTATTGGTAAAGGCAATACTCTGTAAAAATGAGAAAATCTCCAGAGTCTCTTTCTATTTACCATTTACTGTAGAGAATTAGATAGAATGATGAGATACAAATAGAATAGGCATTTCAAAAATAAAAGCACCTTCCCTTTTGGGATCTTGTCTTTAGGAAGCTGCTACTGTACTCTAGATTAACTTTGTCTTTTTATTCATTCGTCCATTCGCAAGTTTTTATTTAAATTCCAGTTTGTTAACATACAGTGTAACATTAATTTCAGATGTTACAATACAGTGATTCATCACATATATACAATATACAATGCCCAGTGTTCATCACAGTGTATTAGCTCTGTCTTACTAGATATTCTGGACAATTTAGGAAATAGAAGTTATTATTTTAATCTAATGACAGAAATGAGTCTGAAAAGGTGAGATAATGTTTGTTTTCTACAAAGAAAAGTATTAAAAGCTAAGTCTCCTCTCCTGATCAACCCCAGTTCCCTTCCCCACTCCCACACCATCCTGAATTCAAGGCTTCAGCTTTAGAAACTACTAGGGGATAGAAGAGGAAATATACTATTTCTTTCAGAAGAAGATCAGGTAAATAGAAAGTGAGAAAATACATACAGCTTCCAAACTTCAGTGGGCAGGCATGCACATCCATAGGAAAATCTTCCAAATGCATGGGGCACTCAGCATGAATTGTTAACCTAAAAGAAAGGAGAACAGAAAATGACATTAAGCTAAAATGAATGGTGGTAAACACACAGCTGAATGTCCATTCGCCAGCAATGGGGTGCTCCTAAGAATAGTGGGATTTCATTTATATTGAGATTGAAGTCTTTATGAACACAAAGGATGAATTAAATGAACTAGAAAGCCTCTCAAAGCAGCATTCAGATTTTTAGATCAGATTTGAATTCCACCTTACCACCTTTAGAAAAACAAATATAATTATCTGCCTTACCTGAGCTCCCTCACCCAGTCCTCCTTGAAGAAATCTGAAAACACCAGGTCCTGACTCACTCACTCCTTAATCATTTATTAAATAATTTTCAGCAGGCGATCAAGTGAGTTAACCAATTGAAAGACTGCACTGGGAAGGAGAGATGAATATCTTCACCTTGATAATGAACTGGTATGAAAGATGACTCTGCTGCTCACAGCAACTGCTATAGTTTTGTTGAAAGAGATGACTTTTGGGGAACACATATTCACACTTGTGCACACATGCATGTGCACATGCACACATGCATGCACACATGCACGTGCACATGGACACACACACACACAACTGGCCAGGAAAAAAAAAATGCAAAGGTTATGGAGGACATAAAAAACCTCAGAAGTTAAGTCTAAAGAGCTCATGTTTTCTTTATAGGAATACCATGTAGGAGAGACTGCATGGATTCTTCAATGAAAATTTGGATGGGGTATGATTTACCATGCCCACATATTCATTTTCCTGCCTTAGTCTGCTTAAATAATCTATTCTGAGATTTTCCCTCTGATTTCTTTAAAGAATTTTTAGCCTCAACTTACCTTGGCCTAGATAGTTGCCTCTGTGTAGAAATAGGACCTATTCAACAGAAATTCAGAGTTCTTTGGAGCCAAGCTCTGATGGGTTATTTCTAGCTAATCAGTATATCTCTTGGTTATACTAGATTCCACCTATGTCATCCTCTTCAAGTTCTAGGGGACTAACTGGCCAGCATCTCCAATCCTAGTTAATTGTTAAACCTGATTCATCATATTATAATTCATATAACACTTCACAAATGATCAGAGGAGCAATACTAGATATTGTACAAAGCAGGCTGATTAAAACAAACATGCTCAAGTGTGTATTAGCAAAAACTCCAGACTAAATGGCAGAAACCAAGCGTATGCTCTTCAACAAATACTTATTCATCTCTTATTTTTACTTCTCCCATATAAACAGTAAAAGGAACTAGAGAGCAAGTGTCCTTGCAGATCTAATTAATCCTTTCAATATTTATAAAATGTTCCATGTGTCTTGGACAAAAGCTTAATTTTCAAGTCAGCCTGCAATATCTCAACAATCCACTTTTATTCTTAAGGTATAAAGGGGGTTCCTTAATTCAAAGAATTTGACACACAAATAATGTATTTCATTGATAAACCTGTTCCTAGTGTTGGATAGTTAAAAGATTCCATGAGGCTTTAATAAATAAAGTTGTGTTCCTTCTTTCCACTTACATTAGTACTTCCAAGATACTGCCTTTTATGAGTAATGCCAAGGGGAAATTACTTTATGTCTACCCAGCAATCCTGGGGACATGGCAAATAAGACCACAACAAATAGATTATCAAAGCAAGATGCACAGGGCACTGATTTCTGATTAAGAGCAGAACTGATTTATATAACATTTGTATCTTCCTTCGCATATACATCTTTCCCATCATACCTAGGCACAGAGCAGAGAGGAGAAGGCAGATAATGAAGGCAGGGAAGTTCACAAGCCAGATTATGCTGTGCTCTTTTCATTAGTTCTGAAACACATCCTAATGCTCTCTGACCTCCCATGTCATACTGTCTTCCCTTCTTCCTTTCTTCTTTCTCTTTAACTTGTTACAACTTCCAAAACCCCCTTCAAGTTTTTCTACAGTAGAAAGCAGCGTGACTATTCTCAGGCTAATATCCTCATCACTACAGTCTATATCATAAACATATCTGTCCCCTCCAAAACCTTCCTTCCACCCTCATTATTATTACTGTTTTTATTGTTTTGTGTGACAAGAGCACTTAACATAAGATCTGTCCACTTAGCAATTTTTTTTTTCTTTTCGGCATAACAGTATTCATTGTTTTTGCACCACACCCAGTGCTCCATGCAATCTGTGCCCTCTGTAATACCCACCACCTGGTTCCCCCAATCTCCCACCCTCTGCCCCTTCAAAACCCTCAGATTGTTTTTCAGTCCATAGTCTCTCATGGTTCACCTCCCCTTCCAATTTCCCCCAACACCCTTCTCCTCTCCATCTCCCCATGTCCTCCATGCTATTTGTTATGTTCCACAAATAAGTGAAACCATATGATAACTGACTCTCTCTGCTTGACTTATTTCACTCAGCATAATCTCTTCCAGTCCCATCCATGTTGCTACAAAAGTTGGGTATTCATCCTTTCTGATGGAGGCATAATACTCCATAGTGTATCTGGACCACATCTTCCTTATCCATTTGTCCGTTGAAGGGCATCTTGGTTCTTTCCACAGTTTGGCGACCGTGGCCATTGCTGCTGTAAACATTGGGGTACAGATGGCCCTTCTTTTCACTACATCTGTATCTTTGGGGTCAATACCCAGTAGTGCAATAGCAGGGTCATAGGGAAGCTCTATTTTTAATTTCTTGAGGAATTTCCACACTCTTCTCCAAAGTGGCCTCACCAACTTGCATTCCCACCAACAGTGTAAGAGGGTTCCCCTTTCTCCACGTCCTTTCCAACACATGTTGTTTCCTGTCTTGCTAATATTGGCCATTATAACTGTTGTAAGGTGGTATCTCAATGTGGTTTTAATTTGAATCTCCCTGATGGCTAGTGATGATGAACATTTTTTCATGAGTCTGATAGCCATTTGTATGTCTTCATTGGAGAAGTGTCTGTTCATATCTTCTTTTTTTTTTTAAGATTTTATTTATTTATTTGACAGAGAGAGAGAGAAATCACAAGTAGGCAGAGAGGCAGGCAGAGAGAGGAGGAAGCAGGCTCACTTCTGAGCAGAGAGCCAGATGTGGGGCTCAATCCCAGGACCTGAGCCGAAGGCAGAGGCTTAACCCACTGAACCACCCAGGCGCCCCCTGTTCATATCTTCTGCCCATTTTTTTTATATGATTGTCTGTTTTGTGTGTGTTGAGTTTGAGGCATTCTTTATAGATCCTGGATATCGACCTTTTGTCTGTACTGTCATTTTCAAATATCTTCTCCCATTCCATGGGTTGCCTCTTTGTTTTCTTGACTGTTTCCTTTGCTGTGCAGAAGCTTTTAGCAAATTTTTAAGTATACCATAGAATATTTTTAACTCAGAAATGGATCTGAGTAGACATTACTCCAAAGAAGACATACAAATGGACACAGGTACATGAAAAGATGCTCAGTATCACTAATCACCAGGGAAATGCAAGTGAAAACGACAATGAGTTATTACCTCATACCTGTTAGATAGGCTATTATGAAAAAGACAAAGATAACAAGTATTGATGAGGATGTGTATAAAAAGCAATCCTGTGCACTATTGGTAGGAATGTAAATTGGTGCAGTAACTCTGGAAAACAGTATGCAGTTTCTTCAAATAATTAAAAATAGAACTACCATAGGATCCAGCAATCCTATTTTCGGGAATATATGTCCAAAGTTACTGAAGTCAGGATTTCAAAGAGATATCTGCATTACCATATGCATTGTAGTATTATCCACAATAGCCAAGACATGGAAGAAATATAAGTATCCATCAATAGGTGTATAAGAAAATGTATATACATATAATGGAATATTATTTAGCCTTAACAAAAGAAAGAAATCCTGCCATTTTAAACCACATTGATGAACCTAGAGGACATTGTGCTAAGTGAAATAAACAAGACAGAGAAAGATGAATACTATATGATCTCCCTTATATGTGGGATAGTCAAACTCGTGGAAGCAGAGAGTGGAATGGTGGTTACCAGGGGCTGGTGGGGAGGGAATAGGAAGATATTAGTGAAAGGGTGCTAGGTTTCAATTTTACAAGATGAATAAGTCCTAGAGATCTACTATACAGCAAATAGTTTTTAGTGGGCTTTTCAAGAAAGGTCAGGGCCCCTCAAAATGTGGCATTCAGGTCATAAGGACTCAGTTCCACTTCATGGTTTGGCCTACTTTGATTCTTATGCAACAGTGAGACAGGAAGTAAGAGACAATCCAGGAAATTCCTTTCTTTGGGGGTAAAAGATACAGATAGAAGGGAAACTTCATTAGCCCTGCATATATGCATACAAGTGTACACACACCCCCTCCCCTCCATTACTGCTCTTATTTCACTGTGCTTTGCTGCATCCTGGCTCCCTTATCACCTTACCATTTTCTGTTCAAAACTGGTTTCTATTTCACCACCATAAAAAGTTAGTTTTCTTACTACTATGACACCCTAACTAGTCTCTGCTATCACCCTTTCCTCTTACAGTATATTCTCTACACAATAGTCTTCTAATGCTTCCTCATCTATTTTTTTATATATATAATTTTTTATTTTTTATAAACATATATTTTTATCCCCAGGGGTACAGGTCTGTGAATCACCAGGTTTACACACTTCACAGCACTCACCAAAGCACATACTCTCCCCAATGTCCATAATCCCACCCCCTTCTCCCAAACCCCCTCCCCCCAGCAACCCTCAGTTTGTTTTGTGAGATTAAGAGTCACTTATGGTTTGTCTCCCTCCCAATTCCATCTTGTTTCATTGATTCTTCTCCTACCCACTTAAGCCCCCATGTTGCATCACCACTTCCTCATATCAGGGAGATCATATGATAGTTGTCTTTCTCTGCTTGACTTATTTCACTAAGCATGATACGCTCTAGTTCCATCCATGTTGTCGCAAATGGCAAGATTTCATTTCTTTTGATGGCTGCATAGTATTCCATTGTGTATATATACCACATCTTCTCATCTATTTTTTAAAGATTTTATTTATTTGACAGAGAAAGAGAGAGAGAGAGAGCACACAAACAGGTGGAGCAGCAGGCAAACGGAGGAGAAGCAGACTTTCCGCCGAGCAGGGAGCCCAATGTAGGGCTCAATCCCAGGACCCTGGGATCATGACCTGAGCCAAAGGCAGATGCTTAACCCACTGAGCCACCCAGGTGCCCCTAACGCTTCTTCATCTTAAACAGACTAAAAGCCAAAGTCCTTGCCATGGCTAATGGGGTCTTATATGACCTTGTCTTCTGTTCCTATACAGCTTATCTCCTACAAAGTCCTCTCTTGCTCATTTTGTTCCAGCCACACTGGCGGCTTTGTTGCTCTTTCAACATGTCAGGTTCTTACAGCATGGTCTTTGCACTTGTTATAACTTCATATTTTTTTTCAAATCTTTGCTTAATTATTGTTTTCTAAATGAGGCCCACCCCGACCTCTACTCAGTTTACTATCTACATTAGGTTAGTAAACCTTACCATGCTCTTTCTTTTCCCATAGCACTTAACATTTTATATGGTATAACACCTATTTTTTTCTATTTATCATTTTTTCTCCTTACTATAAGGTTATAGATTTTTGCCTTGTTTTCTCTTTGATGGGTGCTAGGAACCTAGCATGTTACCTGGGACACTGTAGATGTTCAACACATATCCACTGAATGAATGAATTAAAGAATGAGTTTTCTTTCCTAAAAGCAGAGAAGAGGGATAGGCTGGGCAAACAGGGTTTAGGTATTTTTAGGGTTCCAGGCAAAAAGCATCTTAATATGGTTCCTTAATAGCATAATATCTCAACTTATTCTTTTCTGTGGGCATATAGCCTCTTTCCTGGAATTTCAGAGCAGAAAGAGCTTTATCAAAATATTTATCAAAAATATCTGGTTTTATCTCCTCAGATGTTTTACATATAATGAAACAGAAGGGAAGGAAATTAAACTAAAAAGGAAATTAAACTACAAGTTTCCTGAGTCTTTGGTGTAGTCTTCAAATACTTTCTGATCACTGACTATGTGCCAGTAAATATTCTAAGCAATGTAAGTGTATTAGTAAACATGTCAAGAGTGCTGCCCTCTTAAAACTTACATTTGAATGAAGGGAAGACAAAAAAATAAAAAAGATAAATAGATTGACCAATCTATCAATCATATAATATAGTAAAAGGTAATATGCTTTAGGAAGAAAAATAATATGTGAATAGAAACTATTAGAGAGGGATTGCAATTTTTAGTAGGATGTTGAGGGAATACCTCACTGAGTAGGTGACATTTAAGCAGTAACTTGAAGGAAATGAGAGTGAGCCTTGTAGACACTTGGAAGAACATTCAAAATAGGGGGAGTAACAAATGCAAAGGCCTTGAGATAGAAGTTAGTCCAGTGTATTCAAGGAAAAGCAACTAGG
Organism: Mustela nigripes; assembly: GCF_022355385.1. NCBI lineage: Eukaryota > Metazoa > Chordata > Mammalia > Carnivora > Mustelidae > Mustela > Mustela nigripes. The sequence goes on along the minus strand of NC_081575.1, from coordinate 2,913,898 downwards.
CCACTGTGGCCATAGTGGAGAGATAAAGAGGAAAGATTAATAGTAGATGAATTTAAAAAGGAAACTATGGGGAATATACTAGATAGTACAAGGGCCTCCTAGGATATTTAGGTGGGTTTTTTTTTTTTGAGATTTTATTTATTTATTTGAAAGACACAGTGAGAAAGGGAACACATGAAGAGGGAGTGGGAGAGAGGCTCCAGTGGAAGCAGGCTTTCCACTGAATAGGAAGCCTGATGTGGGGCTTGATCCCAGGAACCTGGGACCATGACATGAGCCAAAGGCAGATGCCGAATGACTGAGCCACTCAGGTGCTCTGGATATTTTGGGTTTTACCTTAAATGAAATGTGGAGGTATTGCATAATTTTCAGTAGAATGGTGATTTGATCTAACATTTTAGGATTATTCTGGCAGCTGTGTGAAGAATAACTTGAAGGACAACAGCAGGGAGGTGAAATTCAGCACTCATTCATGATCCAAAATTCTCAAAAAACTAGAAATATAGAAGGGAACTTTCTCAACTGATAATGAACATTTGTGAAAAATCTCCATCTGGAACCATACTTTATGATAACAGACCATTTCCTCCTAAGATCATGAACAAAATAAGGATGTCCATTCTCTCTTATTAAGCATTTTCCTGGAGATTTTTAATCAGTCTAAGAAAGAAAGTAATGGAAGTCACTGCTAATCGGTATGCAATTTCTTTTTTAGAGCAACTAAAGTATTCTGAAATTATGTATTGGTGATACCTACATAACCCTGTAAATATACCAGAAAACATTTACTTTTACATTTAAAAAAGGTGAATTATAGGACAGGTGGATCATTTCAGTAAAGCTGCTTAAAAATTTAGGCAAGCTATGGGGTGCCTAGGTGGCTCAATTGGTTAAGCATCTGCCTTTGGCTCAGGAAATAATCTCAGGGTTCCAGGATTGAGCCCCATACCGAGCCCCATATGGAGCCCTGAGTCTGCTCCTCCCCATTGCTCATACGTGTGTTCACTCTCTCTCTCTCTCTCTCTTAAATAAATAAGATATTTTAAAAAATTAGGCAAACTAAAGAAGTTAAAGAAATGAAAAATGGAAAGTAAAAAACAAAATTTTCTTTAATTGCAAATAACAAGTTTCAGATATTCCATGTTTATAGAAGTCCTGACATATATTAAGATTCTCTCCCAATTGATCACTGGATTCAAGACATTTCTTATCAAAATCTCAGAAGCTTTTCTTTTTATAAAAATAGCAAGCTGATCCTTAAAGTTATATAGGAATGCAAAGGATCTAGAATAGGCAATCCATATTTAAAAAGAAAAACAAAACTTCCCAATTTCAAAACATACTAACAAACTACAGTAATCAATATGGCATGGGTTTGGTCTAAAAACAGGCAATATAGATCAAAGGAAAAGAATAGCAAGTCCAGAGATAACTTCCACATATATAGTCAATTGACTTTGACCAAGGTTCAAAGCAATTCAGGACAAAAAAAAAAAAAAAATAGCATTTTCAATAAATGGTGCTGGGAGAATATCCACATGCAAAAAAATGAACATTTTTAACTTACCTCATATCATAAACAAAAATCAACTCCAGTGGAACATACGTCAAAATGTAAGAGATAAAATTTCTAAAAAATTATAGGAGAAAATCTTTGTAACCTGGAGTCAAGCAAAGATTTCTTAGACCACCAGAAGTATGAGCTATAAAAAAATAAAAAATGTAATAAAATGGATCTCACCAAAATGTAAACATTTTGCTCTTCAAAAGACATCATAAGAAAATAAAAAGACAGCCATGAAATGAGTATATTTGTGAATCATACGTTGATAAATAATCTATATTAAGAACATATAAATAATTCTTACAACTCCATATCTTTTCCAACATTTGTTGTTTCTTTCATTGTTAATTTTTACTATTCTAATTGGTGTAAGAGGATATCTCAATGTGGTCTTGATTTGAATTTCCCAGATGGCTAATGATGATGAACACTTTTACATGAGTCTGCTAGCCATTTGTATGTCTTGCTCATAGCAGCAATGTCCACAATAGGTAAACTGTGGAAAGGGTTGAGATGCTCTTCAACAGATGGATAAGGAAGATGTGGTCCTTATATACAATGGAATATCACTCAGCCATCAAAAAGGATGAATACCAAACTTTTGCATCAACATGGACAGGACTGGAGGGGATTATGCTAAGTGTAATAAGTCAAGCAGAGAAAGTCTGTTATCATATGGTTTCACTTACTTGTGGAACCTAAGGAATAACATGGAGGACATTAGGAGAAGGACAGGAAAAGTGTGTGGGTGTGGAGGGGGGAATCAGAAGGGATGGTGAACCATGAGAGACTGTGGACTCTGAGAAACAAACTGAGGGTTTTGGAGGGGTGTGGGGAGATGGGTGAGCTTGGTTGTAGGTATTAGGGAGGTCACGTATTACATGGAGCACTGGGTTTTATAAGTAAACAATGAATCTTGGAACACTACATCAAAAACTAATGATGTACTGTATGGTGACTAGCATGATCCAATAAAAATAAATAATTCTTACAACTCAAAAATGAGAAGAAAAACAGCTCAATTTGAAAATGAGCAAGATACTTAAATACACATTTAATAAAAATACACATATACATTAAAAATTATGTAATACAACCACATCTAATAAAAAATCCTCTGTCAACTAATAAGGACATAAAAAGATACTCAACATCATCAGTCATTAGGGAAGTGTAAATCAAAATCACAGTAAGATACTGCTACATGTGTAATAGCATGGGTAAAATTTAAAAAGACTGACAATATCAAGTGTTTGCAAGAATCTGCAGAAAATGGAACCTCATAAATCACTGATGGAAATGTATAATGCTAAAGCACACTTTGGAAAACATTTCATCAGTTTCTTAAAAAGTTAAACATAAATTTCCTATAAAATCCTGTGGCTCCACTCTAATTCTCTTATTTAAGAGAAATGAAAACAGATGTCCACAGAAAGACCTTGACATAGCAGAATTATTTATAATAGCCAAAAGATGGAAATGACCTAAATGTCCATCAAATAATGATTGAAGAAAATGTGGTATATTCACACAATAGAATATTAGTCATCAATGAAAAAGATTAAGGACAACAACATGGGTGCAGTTGGGTGGTTCAGTCAGTTGAGCAACTGACTCTCACTTTTGGTTTAGATCATGATCTCAGGGTCAAGATAGAGCCCAGAGTCAGAGTCTTCACTGAGTGAGAACCTGCTTAAAATCCTCTCTCTCTCTCTCTCTCTGCCCCTCCCACTGCTCACACACTCTCACTCTCTCACTCTCTAAACAAATTAAATAAATACAGACAACAACAGGGAGGAATCTCAAGTGCATTGTGCTAAGTGAAAGTAGCCAGACACGAAAGGTCACATACTATATATTTCTGTTCACACTAAGTGTCCAGGAAAGGCAAATCTATAGAGACAGGAAGTAAATTAGTGGTTGCCTGAGGCTGTGGTTGAGAATGGATGGTGACTGCAAATATTTGGAAAAAATTTTTAGAGGTGATAGAAATATTCAAAATCTAGATTGTGGTTATAGTTGAACAACTCTAAATTTACTAAAAAATCATTGAAATGCACACTTAAAATATCAATTTTATCAGATATAAATAATACTTCAAAAAGAGTTCTTATAAAATAAAAAAAGCAAGAGAGGCATTATAGCATAGTTTTTAAGAGCATGGATTCCAAAGCTAGACTAGAAGATTTACAACCCAACTCTATCTCTTAATAAGTATATGCAAGTTATTTTAGTTCTCTGGGCTTTGTTAGGTTTTATTTTCCAAACGCTGATTAAATCTCTAAAACTGGATAGTATTATGAAGGAAGGCAAGAAGTCTAAGAGCTGAGATTCAGAGTATAATAATTGGATTAACATCTTTTACAATGAATCCTAACACCAGTGATTCTCAGTATCTCATCTATTTCCTACAGTATGTACTACCCATGAATAATATACCTTTTACCACTGGCAGAAAGTATGTATCAGAATCTCAAAGTGGAAAGGAGGCATGAAATAAGGAGGTATGATGAATATAATGGTTTAAAAATGTTTACTCCAATAATCAAGCTATGGCATCTCACTAAGAATCCCTGCTATTGACTTAAAGCCACTGAGTAAATAGTCTCTTTTCTATTCCTTTGGAATTGAGACAAATTTGTGACTTGGTTATTTGGTGCTTTATCTCATCCCCACTGGAAATATCTAAGTATGTATCCAAAATGAACACACATATCAGGGACTATTTTTATTATACTATTTGCTGATATTTCTATTATATCATTGACACAAAAGCCAATGTTTATTTTATACTTGTTATATAATGCTTTGAAATTTTAGGATTTTATTGGTACATATTTGTCTCCTGAACTAGACTGAATATCATATGTAAGTCACTTGCTTTTAGGTGGGAATGTACCCAAAGCAATAACTCAACAAGGAAAAATTTCCAGCTCAGATGTTATTGCATCCATGTTTTCAGTGTCCATTTGGTTTTGGCCCAAGAAAGCAATCCTCCTAGAAAATAAATCTTTGCTCCTTGTATTTTGATAATACCTCTCACTTTACTAAGCTACTTCCCCTTTTTTAATCCTTCTACTACTGCAATATCTAGAACACATTCCTTACCTAGAACAAGGTGGAGCTATACACATAACATCTGTACACCTCAAAATATGTATGTCATACCTCAAAGAGTTTTAAAAACTATAAAAAGAATATGAATTAAAATGAATCACCTAGTTCTTAATTGCTCCACAGAAAAATATCACATTGTTTCTAGAGTTTTGCATGTAGAATACCAATTTTTTTAAAATAGAGGCATAACATAGGAAAAAATTCTAGAGAAATTTCTGAACTTACTGAAGTTCCAAAGGTTAAAGATTTAAATTTTATTGATTATATGCACTAATTGTTCAGTGAGATAGTCAACACATTAAGAGAAATATAGGAAGGAGAAGCATAAATGTAGTAGGGCACAGGGTCTCTGGAGATCAGTATGAGCCTCACTGTAGGCAATATGTCACCTAGGCATTTTAGAAATGGAACAATCTGCTCTGAATTCTGAGAAATATTCTTTCTAAAAACTAAAAGGTAGAAAACACTACTTCAGAGGCACTAGGCAGGCTTTTTCTATGACCATAGAGTAAAGGGCAAGGTGTGAATTTATGATAAAAAAGAAAAGAGAGTAGTAAGTCATTACTAACCATTATCAGTAGAGGATGAGCCGTTTCAAATACACAACCCCCAAAAACCAAACCAAGCAGTGCATTAGTTGTAATAATCCCAGTTGTCTGCAGGCTTACTATTAAATACTCGAGCTATAGGCAAAAGGCTTTAATATACTGGAAGGCCCTTGGGCTTCCTATTTGGAAGACCTTCAGTTTACCACTGCGTTTAGCCTTTTGGGGAGCACATATAAGTTTTAACAATTACCTCAGACAGGTAGCTCCAGCCTCATTTTCTGACATTCACACATTTCCCCACTCTCCACCCATCTGCAGATATGTGTGATTTCATGACACAAACTCTGTTTGTCTTTGCACATATTGTATCTTTTTTCTACCTGAAATGTCATTTCCCTTTATATGTGTGACAAATTTCCTTCATGTCCTTGTTCATATATACCTCTTCCATAATGCTTTGTATGTGTGCTGTGGGCATAGTAAGTTCTCTACTCACAGAAATCCTAGAGCACTTTGGATAAATACTTTAGTTCTTAGCACTGTTGAAATAACTTTCCAGGCCCATGATGGAGTTGCTCCTGCTTGGGGAGCCATGTCAACAAACTGAAACTTAGATAACTTCTGTGTTCCTGTAAGTATTCTACTTGACCAGAAACATAGTATATCCAGTCAGCCAATCCCCAAGTGCCAAACCAACTCTGGACCTTTTCATCTCAGACAAGGTTAACTATGCAGCTCTGGCCAATCAGATATTTTCTATTTTTCTCTTCCTAGTTCTTTATTTTTTTTTATCCTATGAAATCTTTGTCTTCTGCCCCATTTTTCAGTTTTGTAAAAGGAGACTGTCCACTTTATGAAGTGAAACAAAGTTTGTTAGTATTAATTAAATTGTTTTCTTTAATCATTTTTAACAGCACATAGATTATCAGTATCCATTTATGTGTCTCTCTTCTGAACAGGACTGTAACTTGAGAGAAGGGTCTCTATTTCTCATTATAGTGTTATCCCTACAATGGTGGTTGGCCCATAGGATATAGGTAATAAATGCATCTTAGTAAATATTTCTATAATATAGAGCATTTATTTTCAGTCCTGTTTCCCAGAAGAAACTGGGGCCCAGAAAGGGAGAAATGCCTTGTTTATGGTGACATGCTCTTTTTTTTTTTTTTTTTAAAGATTTTATTTATTTATTTGACAGAGAGAAATCACAAGTAGGCAGAGAGGCAGGCAGAGAGAGAGAGGAGGAAGCAGGCTCCCTGCTGAGCAGGGAGCCCGATGCGGGACTCGATCCCAGGACCCTGAGATCATGACCTGAGCCGAAGGCAGCGGCTTAACCACTGAGCCACCCAGGCGCCCAATGGTGACATGCTCTTATGGGCCAGAGCTGGGACTCTTTGCCAGAGCTCCTAATTCCTACTCTAAAGTTCATTTCACTACAAAATACAGTCTCCAACTCTGTCTAGGAGTAGCATCTAAAATAGCTTCATTCTTTGGAATTAGATGGACTCTTCTGGTGATCTGTAAATCCTTTCCCCCTTTGTGTTAAAATGACCTTTTTAAACATCAGCTTCTTGCCTTTAAACAAATAAAAGCAATTCTTGTTATTACAAGACCCTGATTTCCTCTTGCAGCTAACCACTTGTGAATACATTCTTCCGTTCCTCCTTCCAGCTCAGTGCCAGTTCCTCTGTAAAACCCTCCCACATCTGGACCTATGTTCCCAAGTCCTAATGAAACCTGTACTCTTTAGTTTATAGTACCTCATTGCTGGCTTTTTGTGAAAATTCCATTATGCCTCATAGTACAGTGAAAGATGTATCCTATCTTTCCTGCCAAAGTGTGAGCTCATGGAAGGTAGGAATTGATATCACCACGTGGAGTACACAGCATGATTTGTGATTGACTGAGGACTTATACTATTACTTTCTTCTCACCTCACTGTAAGCTTTCTCAGAACCCAAAATAAGCCAGTCTACATCTTCTATGGCCTTTCCTCTATTCATTAGAGTGAGGCTCACTAAGTACGGTTCTGTCAGAGTCAGTTTCTACCTTAAAGGAAGGGGAACTCCAGATGAAATCCCCTAGAACAAAAGCTATTAGGAAAAAGGACTGTGTGAAACAAAGCTATCAGTGTTTGGTTGATTTGATTACATTAAATCCTATAGAGCTAGCCTAACAATGTAGCCCAAATGCCTTCCCTGGTTCCTGGCCATTTCAGAGACAATCTCTATTATAAAGATTCATGTGTAAGCTATTTGCATCTAAAGTAGGAAGAGACTACCTTTACTGTTAACATCTCCACAATTTGTCTTTGAAATAATTTGCCTTTGTAAATCCCAAGTACATAAGCAAAACTGACCCATTCACAAAATCAAAGAATAAAGGAAGGCATGAAGCTCTGAATATGATAGGAAGCTTCTTTTAGTTGCTTAAAAAGATGCCTCTCTCTTAATGATGCAACATGAGAAGTGAGTTCTTATTTTCTTTAACTTTCAGCTACATGTAGGATACTATTACTGTGTAGCTTAAGATAAAAAGACACTTTGTCTCTGCATTCAATTTTTATAAAATCACACTGTGTCAAAGTTCTGAGTTCCAACTGCAGCTTGTCACGTTCACCTCAGACTCATTACGTTTAAACTTTATATCCCTTACATTCTTTTCTTAGAGAAAGTGGTGGGATGCAGTGGAGGAAAAGCTGCTCGCTTTAACCTAAGAGTGACTTCAGTTTCTGTATCAGCTCTGCCACTTATTAGTGGTGTGACTTTGGCTCTACTGAAACGTCAGCTTACTAAATATAAAAGTAGGGGTTATTAACACAAAAACCTCCAAAGTGGATATGTGCCATGATATGTATCAAGCAATTCATAAGGCTTATCATGTTTACTCCCCACAACAGCTTTATGAAACAGGCGTTGTTATGATTCACCACATTTTACAGATGAAGGACCAGCAGTAGTCTTATTGCAGAACCTACCGTCTTAATCACAATGCTGCACCCTTTGTGTAATGCACAATCAGTGCCATGAGAAATGAGATAAATACATGTGAAGCACCTACCGTATCACCTGGTATATAGAAAATCCTAAATAAGTGTAAGTTCTCTATGAACACACTTTCTTCTCTATAAAATATATGTTGCTTCTACATTGCTTTTTAAAAAATAACACCACAATCTTCTTAGTATCCAGGGAGAATATGTAAGGTACAGTCTCAATATACCCCCTTCCTCATTATCCCATATCTGGTTGGACACCAAGTTCTTTTGAAAGCCTCTCCTTTCTTTTCTACTCTTACTTTTTGCTGCCTTTATTTCATCCATGAACAGTCTTCTCTGGATTACAAAATAGTCAACTAACTGGTCCTTGCTTCTAAATGATTCTCCAGAGTGCAACCTGATATTTTAATTAAAAAAACAACAACAACATAAAAATTGGCAAAGAACTGTCAGCTGTTCACCAAATCCATTTATTTTCCCAGCCTCCCTTGCAGTTAGGCATGTCCATGTGACCTCATTCTAGTCAAAGAAATATCAGTAGAAGTAAGTACACCACTCAAGGCCCAGACTTTAAACACCTCCCACATATAATCCGCCGTGCTCTTTCCTCTTCTACTCACTCAATACAGAGAAACAAAGTGGCCTTGGAAACCATGTACTGAGTATGGCAGAGACAGCAGATGAAAGGAGCATGGGTTGCTGAAATGCCACTAACAAATGAGCCACCTGCTTTGAAATTTAAGGAGCAAGAAATACACTTCTATCTAGTTTGAACTGTTATATATTTTTGGGTTTAGCAAACTGTAACACAAATGATCTGAGCATGTTATTCTCTTAAAAAAAAAAAAAAAACTAATAATGCTTCCCAATAAGTACAGAATGAATATATTCTGCATCACTTCCAGATAATTATCCCTCATCCATTATGCAGAAACCCTTTCAAATAGGCATGCTATTCGACTATATTTACCATTACCTCACCTTATCACTGCCATTTTCTAAAGCTTATTTACTCCTCCACATTCAATAGGAATGTTAATGCTCAGATTATTATTACTTTTCTAACCCTTAGTACTTCTGTTATCTCAGGGGACTTCTTTGCTTATTGGGAGAATTAACAACATTCTGACCATCACGAACTTCCTATCAGGCACTAAATACTACCAATGCTATATGTTGTATATCCACCTCCTTCTTCAACCTTATTTAGTGGAAAAAGCAGTAATTTGAGACAGAACTGCATTTGCCTAATAAATGCATCATTGGACAAGTTGTTTTAATTTTTAATTTTTATTTATTTAACTTTTTATTTAAATTCAATTTAATTAACATACTGTATTAATAGTTTGAGGGGTAGAATTCAGTGATTCTTCAGTGGCATACAAAACTCAGTGTTCATAACATCAAGTGCCCTCCCTAATGCCCATCACCCAGTTATCCCATCCCTCCTTCACCTCCCCTCCAGCAACCCTCAGCTTGTTTCCTATAGTTGGGTATCTTATACATTGCCTCACTCTCTGTTTTCCTCTTACATTATTTTCCCTTCCCTTCCCCTGTGTTCATCTATTTTGTTCCTTAAATTTCACATATGAGTGATATCATATGATAATTGTCTTTCTTTTACTTATTTTACTTATCATCATATACTTTAGTTCCCTTCACATCATTGCAAATGATAAGATTTCATTCTTTTTGATGGCTGAGTAATATTTATATATGCATATATAGACCATATGTTCTTTATCTAATCATCTGTCGACAGACATCAGAGCTCTTTCCATATTAGGGCCATTGTGGACATTGCTGCTATAAACATTGGGGTGCATGTGCCCCTTCAAGTCACTATGTTTGTATCCTTTGGATAAATACCTAGTAATGCGATCGCTGGATCATAGGATAGCTCTATTTTTAACTTCTTGAGGAACCTCCATACTCTTTTCCAGAGTGGCTACACCAGTTTGCATTCCCACCAACAATGTAAGAGGATTTCTCTTTCTCTGCATCCTTGCCAACATCTGTTGTTTCCTGAGTTGTTAATTTTAGCCACTCTGACTGGTGTGAGGTGGTATCTCATTGTGGTTTTGATTTGTATTTCGTTGATGTCAAGTGATGCTGAACATTTTTCATGTGTCTGTTGGTCATTTGTATGTCTTCTTTGGAAAACATCTGTTCATTTCTTCTGCCCATTTCTTGACTGGATTATTTGTTTTTGGTGTTGAGCTTGATAAGTTCTTCATAGATTTTGGATTGTAGCCCTTTATCTGATAAGACATTTGCAAATATCTTCTCCCATTCTGTAGATTGACTTTTGGTTTTGTTGACTGTTTCCTTTGCTGTGCAAAAGCTTTTTATCCTCACGAAGTCCCAATTTTGCTTTTGTTTCTCTTGCCTTTAGAGATATGTCTAGAAAGAAGTTGCTGTGGCCAAGATCAAAGAAGTTGCTGCCTGCCTTCTCCTCTAGGATTCTGATGGATTCCTGTCTCACATTAAGGTTTTTCATCCATTTTGAGTTTATTTTTGTGTCAGGTGTAAGAAAGTGGTCCAGTTTCATTCTTAGACATATGGCTGTCCAATTTTCCCAGCACCATTTTTTTGAAGAGACTATCCTTTCCCATTGGATATTCTTTGCGGCTTTGTCAAAGATTAGCTGGCCATAGAGTTGAGGGTCCATTTCTGGGTTCTCCATTCTCTTCCACTGATCTGTGTGTCTGTTTTTGTGCCAATACCATACTTTCTTGATGATTACATCTTTGTGATATACTTTGAAGTCTGGAATTGTGATGCCACCAGCTATGATTTTCTTTTTCAACATTCTTTTGGCTATTCAGGGTCTTTTCTAGTTCCGTACAAATTTATTCCAACTCTGTGAAAAATGCTAATGGTATTTTTGATAGGGATTGCATTGAATGTATAGATTGCTTTGGGTAGCAAAGTGTTGTTGCAATCCATGAGTTTGGAATGTTTTTCCATTTCTTTGTGTCTTCCTCAATTTCCTTCATAAATGTTGTATAGTTTTCAGAGTATAGAAACCTATTTGGTTAGGTTTAGGCTTAGGTATCTTGCAGTACTTGGTGCAATTGTAAATGGGATCTATTCCTTGATTTCTCTTTCTTCTGTTTCATTTTTAGTGTATAGAAATGCAAGTTACTTCTGTGCATTGATTTTATATCCTACAACTTTCCTGATTTCCTGTATCAGTTCTAGGAATTTTTTGGTGGAGTTCTTTGGGTTTCTACATAAAGTATCCTCTCATCTGCAAAGAATGAAAGTGTCACTTCTTTTCTAAGTTGGATGCATTTTATTTCTTTTTGTGTTATGATTGCTGAGGTTAGGAATTCCAGTACTATGGTGAACAACAGTGGTGATAGTGGACATCACTGTCATGTTCCTAACTTTAGGAGAAAAACTCTTAGTTTTTCTAACTAAGGATGGTAATTGCTGTGGGTCCTTCATATATGGTTGTTATGATGTTGAAGTGTGTTCCCTCTATCCATATGGTAGAAGGTTTTTATCAAGAAGGCTGTGTTTTGTCAAACACTTTTCCTGCATCTACTGAGAGGATCATTATCATTCTTATCCTTTTAAAAAATATTAATGTGGTGTATCACATTGTTTGATTTGCAGATGGTGAGCCACCCTTGTAGCCCAGGATTAAATCTCACTTGGTTCCGGTGAATAATCCTTTTAATGTACTCTTGCATCTTATTAGCTAGTATCTTGGTGAGAATTTTGGCATCCATGTTAATCAGGTATATTGATTATTAATTCTCCTTTCTTGTGGGGGTCTTTGTCTGATTTGGAGGTCAAGGTAATTTTGGCCTCATAGAATGAGTTGGAAGTTTTCCTTCTATTTCTATTTTCTGGAACAGTTTCAGAAGAATGTGTATTAATTCTTTCAATGTTTGGTAGAATTCCCCTGGGAAGCCATTGAGCCCTTGACTCTTATTTGTTGGGAGATTTTTGATAACTGATTCAATTTCTTTGCTGGTATGGGTTTGTTTGGCTTTTCTTTTTCTTACTATTTCAGTTTTGGTAGTTTATGTTTCTAGGAATGCATCGTTCCTTCCAGACTGCCTAATTCGTTGGCATGTATTTCCTCATTATTCTCTTATAATTGTATTTCTTTGGTGTTGGTTGTGATCTCTCCTCTTTCATTCATGACTTTATTAATTTGGGTCCTTTTTCTTTTCTTTTTGAATCATCTGGTTAGGTGTTTATCAGTCTTATTAATTCTTTCAAAGAATCAGCTACTAGCTTTGATGATCCATTCTATGGTTATTGGGGGGAGTTTTGTTGTTTATTTTTGTTGTTAATTTCTATGTCATTGATTTCCATTAACTCTTTATTTCTCCTCTCCAACTGGGTTTAGGATTTACTTGCTTTTTTTTCCCCCCAAGCTCCTTTAGGTGTAAGTTTAGGTTGTGTATTTGAGACTTTTCTTGTTTCTTAAAGAAGGCCTGTATCATTATATACTTCCCTCTTAGGACTGCCTTTGTTGCATCCTAAAGGTTTTGAACTTTCATGTTTTCATTTTCATTTGCTTCCATGTATTTTTAAATTCTCCTTTAATTTTCTGGTTGACCCATTCACTCCTTAGTAGTATATTTTTTAACCTCCATGTATTTGTGGGATTTTCAAAAAAAAAAATTTTTTGTGGTTGACTTCAAGTTTTTTTTTTTTTAATTTATTTATTTGTCAGAGAGAGAGAGAGAACGAGCACATGCAGACAGAGTTCCAGGAAGAGACAGAGAGAGAAGCAAGCTCTCTGTTGAGCAAGGAGCCCGATATGGGACTCGATCCCAGGACGCTGGGATCATGACCCGAGCTGAAGGCAGCCACTCAACCAACTGAGCCACCCAGGCGTCCCTGACTTCAAGTTTTATAGCATTGTGGTCTGAAAATATGCATGATATGAGCTCAGTCTTTTTGTACCAGTTCACAATGATTTGTGACTCAATATGTGACATATTCTGGAAAATATCCCATGTGCTCTCAAGAAGAATGTGTATTCTGCTGCTATAGGATGAAATGCTCTGAGTATATCTTTTCAGTCCATTGGGTCCAGTGTCTCATTCAAAGCCCTTATTTCCTTGTTGATCTTCTGCTTAGGTGATCAGTCCATTGATGTGAGTGGGGTGTTAAAGTCCTCTACTATTATTGTATTATCAATTAGTTTCTTTAATTCTGTTTTGATTCATGTATTTGGCTGATCCCAGGTTAGGGGCATAAATATTTACAATTGTTAGATCTTCATGTTGGATAGACCATTTTATTATGATACAGTGTGCATCTTCATTTCTTATTACAGTCTTTGGTTTAAAATCTAGTTTGTCTTATATAAACATGGCTTCTCCAGCTTTCTTTTTTTTTTAAGATTTTATTTTTTTCTGTGAGAGAGAGAACAAGTAGTTTAGGGTGTGGTAGAGAAAGAGGAGAAACAGACTCTGCACTGACCAGGGAGTCTGATATGGAGCTCAATCCCAGTACCCTGAGATCATGACCTGAGCTGAAGGCCAGACACTTAACAGACTGAGCTACACAGGCACCCCTTTAGCTGTCTTTTGATATCCATTGGCTCGATAAATTGTTCTTCACCCTCTCAGTTTAAATCTGGAAGTGTCTTTGGGTCTAAAATGAGTCTCTTGGTAGCAGCATATTGATCATTCTTGTTTGTTTTTGTTGTTATTGTTTTTTAATCCAATCTGAAACCCTACATCTTTTGTTTGGAGAATTTAGTCCACTTGCATTCAGAATAATTATTGAAAGATATGAAATTAGTGCCATAGTATTACCTATAAATTCGATGCTTTTATAGATTGTCTCTGTTCCTTTCTGGACTTTGCTATTTTTGGTCTCTCTGCTCAAAGGATTCCCTTTAATGTTTCTTTCAGGGCTTATTTAGTGATCACAAATTCCTTTAACTTTTGTTTTTCCTGGAAACTCTTTATCTCTCCATCACTTCTGAATTATAGCCTTGATAGATAAAGTATTATTAGTTGCATGCTTTTCCCATTTAACACTTTGAATATATCGTGCTAGTCCTTTCTGGCCTGTCAAGTCCATATGGACAGACATGCTGCCAGCCTCATGTGTCTACCTTGTAGATTAAAGACCTCTTATTCCAAGCTGGTTTCAGAATTTTCTCTTTATCTTTGAAATTTGCAATCTTCAGTGTTAGATGTCAAGGTGTTTACCTATTTTTGTCGATTTTGCTGGGAGTTCTCCATGCCTCCTGGACTTGAATGCCTGTTTCCTTCCCCAGATAAGGGAAGTTCTCAGCTATAATTTGTTTAAATAAACATTGAGTCCCTTTCTCCTGCTTTTTATCCTCTGGGATGCCTATAATACAGTTATTACTTCACTTTGTGGAATAACTCAGTTCTCTTATCTCCCTTTGTGATCTAAGAGTTTTCTTTTCCTCTTCTTTTTTTTAGCTTCCATATTTTCCATCATTTTTTCTTCCAGATTTACTCTTCTGCTTTGTTCATCCTCATTTTTATGGATTCCATTTGGGACTGCATCTTGGTAATAGCATTTTTAATTTCAGTCTGACTATATTTTAGTACTTTGATTTCTATAGTAAAGGATTCTCTAGTGTTTTCTATGCTTTTTTCAAACCCAGCTAGTATTTTTATGTTGTTGTTTTAAATTCTAGCTCAGACATCTTACTTATATCCATGATGATTAAATCCCTGGCAATGAGTACTACCTCCTGTTCTCTGTTTTGTGATGCATTTCTCCATCTCATCATTTTGCCCAGAAAATAAAAGAAGAAAGAGGAAAAAAAACAATTAAAACAGAAAAACAAAGCCAAAAAGAAGAACAAAGCAAAACAAAACACTAGATCATGGCTATGTTTTGGTTTGCTTGTTAAGAAACACTAGATCCCAAAATAAGGGGAAAAAACCCCTACATATTGTATATATAATGCAATGAAAGGAAACAAATTATATATATATACATATATATGTATATATACATATATATAGTTTATGTAAAAATTAAAATAAAAAAATAGAAAAAACAGGAAAATAAGTGGACAAAATACTAAAAGACTGAGGAATAAAAATGCAAAGAAAGCTATGTACTGTTCTCTCCAAGAGCTGAAGCTTTGCAGTCCTCTATGATCAGTAAACTTGGTACCAGGCAGTTTTTTGTCCTGGTCTTCTGAAGGTGGGGCCCGTTTACTGATTCTCAGTGGACTTGCCCTATTGCAAATGTGCCTCCCTTACACAGAGGTAGGGATCAGTGTAAGTGGCTCCAGATTCCACAATGTGGTGCCATTTTGCTTCCTGAAGGCTTTCAGCACTGATGAGTGGGATGACTATGGTGGCGCCCCACTCTCTAGCACCTGGAGCTGAAAGTTCATGCCCTCCACTCTTCAGGAAGCCCTCACAGAAAAGCAATCAATCACTCTTGTCTCTCCATTTTCCACTAGAACTCTGTGTTTACCGGGCCTGTGACTAAGTGTTTTTGTATCAGGCACATGCCTGAATTTCAAAGCTCCAAATTTTATGGACTTGTGGTACAGACTTACTCTGCTCCTTCCAGGGGAAAGAGAGGGGTATTGTCCTGCCTCTGACTTTTGCTGGAACATGCCCAGGAAATCACACGACTGTGCAGCATTTCAGTTTATGGCAACACAGAATAGAAATCCAGCACTTATACTTGTTTTCAGCCAGCTTCCATGCTTCTATTCCTGGGAACAGTATAACACTTAGATGACACCCTTTCTTCTTGTGACCCCAGGGATCCTGAGATCATGCTGTCACACCTGGTATTCTGCCCTGCTTTACCACCAGAGTACCTTTAAACCAGGGACCTCCCCTGACTCCAGCAGACTTCTAAACATTCTGATTTTGTATTTCACTACTTATGATACTTTGTGATAACCTTCTTGAGCAGGTTCTCTTCCCTCTGTAGCACCTCAGCTACCACCCAATTCAACCCTTCATACCTCCTAACTTCCAAAAGGTGGTCACTTTTCTAATTGTAGACTTGCAGCTTTTCTTTCTTCATATTGCCAATTGATTTCTCAGGTGGTCAGAATGATTTAATAACTATTTAGATGTATTTGAAGTATGACACAAACTTAGGGTCTCCCTACTTCTCCTCCACCATCATAATTCCTCTTCCATTTTTTAGATTGATTGATAATTGATTGATTGATTGATTTTAGAGAGAGAGAAGGAGAGCACAAGTGTCAGGGGCAGAGAGAGGGAGAGACAATTTTAAGTGGATTCCACACTGAGCAGAGAGCCTGACATGTGTCTCTGTCTCAGCACCCTGAGATCACAAGAGTTGGGTGCTTAACCAATTTCATGACCCAGACACCCTTCCCATTTTAAATTTTTAAGCTTCACTTTCTGGATCAGTTCAATAGGGATAATAATGTTTATATTGAATAATTTTTGTGAAGATTGGAGATATTTACATAAAGTGTCTAGCACATAGTAGGTATCCAACACAAAGTAATTATTATTATTGTTAGAGTATTATCATTCATACATATAGCTCATCTTCTTCTTTGTATTCTTCTAATCTACCTTACACATTGTTACCAGAGCAATCTTTCTAAAATGAAAATCTGTGCCATCCCCCTGCAATAAAATCTTTAATGGATCCCCCTCATTTTTATGCTAATGTAGCTCATAAGAATCCCTCTCCACCCTAGGTCACTTCTCTGCACTTTACTCTATGGTTCAGTCATACTGAATTTCCTTTTGTTTCTTTAGTGTATCATTACTACCTCTCTCACTTCATTCTCCTGGACTTTATACCTGCTGTACTCTCTCTGTGGAACATTTCCTACCTATCTTTTAGTCAAATTTATTTCTACCATCTTTTAGATCTCAGTTTAAAACTGATTTCCTCTGGAGCGTCTGGGTGGTTCAATCAGTTAAGCGTCCAACTCTTGATTTTGGTTCAGGTCATGATCTCAGGGTCAGGAAATTGAGCCCTAAATCCAGCTCCATGCTGAGTGTGGAGCAGATTTTCTTTCTCCCTCTCTCCCTGCAGTACCTCCTAATTCACACACTCTCTCTAAAAAAATGTAATTTCCTCTGAAATCAATTGTGGGTATTCTCCCACAGATTCACTTCCTTATCCCTGCTATATGATTCCACAGCCCTCTGTACGTCTCTGACCTTAACACTTATTCTGTTATCATTATTGTTTGTTTTCCCCACTAGAATGTAAGTTATATGAGGTCAGAGGCCACATTCCATTTTACTCACTATTTTATTCCTAGTGTCCAGAATACTGTTTGGATCTCATTAAGCTCTCTAGAAATATTTTTGGAAGAATAGATTAATGAAAGCTCTAACAAGAGGCATGAATTTTCTGATTCATGATGACAGTTCATGCATACCTAGCTTTGCACATGCTACCTCCTCTACCTGGAATACCCTCCTATGCCTCACTTCATCCCTCATCTGTTTAAGAGTTACCTATACCTCCTTCAAGATTCAAGATATAGGATTAATTGGCTCTTTTTACAACTTTATTTGATGCCTCTGCATAAATTTTGTTGTTCCTTACCCTGTGATTCCATAACATTTCTATCCCCCTCAGTTTAAGGCTTTTATACTATTGTATAAAATATATATATTGTGTATCTATCTGTGCACAGTGTCTGCTTTAACTTTTAGACTGTAATGTCACAAAAAGCATGAGCTGTGTCTTGTTTATCTCTGTAGCTCAGCACACATTCCAAATAATAATCAGTGGAACTTGGATTTTACTACTTTCTGTATTATGCACATTTATATCCAATAGGTATAAAGAACAATACAATGAATATATTTATCAAGATTTTCATCAATAAATGTCATTAATAGAAATGAAGTTTTCTATATATCCATGTCTGTAAAAAAAGGAAAATATTTTCTAAACATATATATCATCCTGATCTGGGCTTCATCTTCTCTGTACTGTTTTAATTTTAGTATATGTGGTGCTGAAGCAAGCAGCAGGTAATGAGCTTTGGCCTGCATTTTTATGGTTATCCTGAAGTCCCAAGATGAGGTTTCACTCTAAACTGCCCTAGTTACATAGCTATGCAGTCCTTTGTCAAATTTTTCTAAGAAGCTGAATTTCTGTAGTTTTCCATGGAATCCAGATAAGATTTCCAAGGGTCAAAATAATAATGTCATAGAATAATACTTCCTGAAAAATTCTAAGTGTTCTTTTGGACCTTATCTAATTCACATTTTTCATGTGTCTGTAAGAAAGGCAGCACTTACATTATTATCAGAATGAGAAAGTAGATAATTTTTGTCTTACAAAAGGTCACTTGATGAATAAATTATGGGGTCAAAAATAGAGCCAAGCTCTAATATTTTCAGTTTGGAACCTAGGTCTCCCTCCAGACACACCCTCCTGGGTCTGAAGTGAATCATCTACTATGTAAGAGAACCAAAGACTTCATCATGCTTCTGAACTTCTGTACCTCCTTTAACACAAGGGAATTCCACATAGTTTCCTGTTTTATCAAACTCCACTTTCTTGTCCAATTCATATTAGAATGAAGCACTCAATAGTCATCTTCTTCCCATTTATCTAACCTTATTTTCAGGTGACTAATCCTTTGATCTGCTTCATCTTCTATACTCCTCAATCTTCATATTTCATCATTTTTCCATCTTTTTCATATTTTAACATTCCCATCCTCCTCTCTCCTTTCTTCTCTCTTTTTCACTCCTCCTCTAAAACAAAACTAACATTGATCTTTTTTATTTTATTATTCATTCTCTTAACTATCCTGTTCTCATTCATTCTCTATTCTTTCTCCTCAGTCTCTATGTGTTGATTTCCTTGCCTGCCCATCACTTTCTTTTCATTTTCTTACAGCATTTTTAGCCATCCACATCTCATCATCCTCATCCATCCTTCCAACTACCACATTGCACAGCCCCTCCTCTGCTTCATTCCTTCACCAATTGTTTACACCCCCATCTCCTCTTCAAACAAGTATGCCTCCTTTACATTTTCCCACTTATGTTCTATTGTCTTCAAATTCTCTTCAAATAATACCTCTACTCTGTCCTATCCTTCCCATCTCCTTTCCTATTTTTATCTAGCCTCATATCCTTCCATTCAGGACAAGAAGACTTGTCCCTCTTCCTTTATAAGTAAAACTTTCAATGTAGTTTTGATGACATTCTGCTTACAGTTTTCTCTGGCAACTTGGTGTCAGCAAAACCTCATTTCTACTATACTTTCAATCTGTGTCTCTCTGCTATTGCACAAATAAGTATCAGTATTTACATTATAAAAAGCAATTATTTTCTTCTATCCCTGAATATATCTATAATATACTCATTGCTTTCATTTTCAAACAAGCTCCTAGGAAGTATTTTCTGTGTTTACTATTTTCACTACTTCTATGTCAATTCCTAAAAACTCACTGCTGCACTAAACACTACACTTAAACAATGTATGTGAAGAAGAGCAATGCCTTCCATGTTGTAAAACCTAATACATTTAATTCCCTATATTATTTGTTCTCTTTGTAATAACCAATAATGTTATAAAAATATATTAATAATGATAAAGATATATAAATAATTATAAAGATAATGATTAATAATGATATCATTATATGTAATAATGATAAAGATCACTATTTAATGATAAATAAAGATATTTATATATAAATAATGATTAATAATGATAAAAAGCTGAACTTGCAGCCAAACTGCCAGAGTATGAATGCTGACTCAACCATTTACTACCTAGGTGATTTTTAAATTTTTTCTTACCCACTCTTGTCTCAGTCTCCTCATCTGAAAAGTGGAAATAATAGTACCTATCTCACAGGGTTATTGTTTTATAAAAGTTAAGTGATAAGAACAGTGCATGGCACACTGTAAATACTGTATTGATGTTAATGATAATATTTATGCTATTACTGAAATTATTATTATTATTATTATTGATCACTGTGAGCTTTTTTGAAACCCTTTACTCCTTTGATATATCAGTCAAAATGGGTCAGGTTAGCATGTAGTAACAAAAAATCTCAATGTCCTCAAACAAAAAAGATGTACTTCTCACACTACTTGTCTATCTCGGGTTTTAGTGAAGGGGAGACTGTCTTCTATGTCATCTTCAATAAAGGATACAGAATGATAGAGCCAAGGACACCTGGCATAATGTTACTTACTGTGGCCATGGAGAGGAACATGGAAAATTATGTATTATCCTTCCTCAGAAATGATTCATGTTATTTCCAGTCACATTTGGTTAGCCAAAGTCATCTATCTATGCCTAACTTCAAGGTTCTATGGAAGTACAATACAACCACAAAGCCAGAAGGACATGGATTAAAAATATGGAAAGTAAAAGTATTGACTATCACACTCAGTTTTCAAGATACTGCACACTAGGGGTTCTACCAAGACGTTTCTTTTTCTTCTTGGTCTCCTTCATAGGTTCCTCTTTTTCCCCTTCTACCTTAATGATAATGATGCTACAGGACTGGATCCTTGGCATAATTTTCTTCTCACTCTGCATACTTTCCTGAAGTGATCACATACATTCATATGGTTGTCCCAATATACTAACAATACCAAACTTTATATCTCTAGCTTATAACTGTCTTCTGATCTTAATATTTGTATATCCGGGACGCCTGGGTGGCTCAGTTGGTTAGACGACTGCCTTCGGCTCAGGTCATGATCCTGGAGTCCTGGGATCGAGTCCCACATCGGGCTCCCAGCTCCACCTGGAGTCTGCTTCTCTCTCTGACCTTCTCCTCGCTCATGATCTCTCCCACTGTCTCTCTCTCAAATAAATAAATAAAAAATCTTAAAAAAAAAAAAGATTTGTATATCCAACTGCTATTACACACCTATCCCTAGATAATCTATAATCATTTAAAGCTCATCTTACCCAAAAATTAACCTTGCAGATTTATCCTAACTTTCTTCCAACTTTTATATGATCTGCCCCAGTTTTCAGCACCATCATTCGCCCATGTTATTTGGGTACTTATAACCTTAATCCCATCCTTCCTGTCATTCTAACATTGGCTGTTTTTACTATTTCCTCAATGTCTCTCCCCTTCTCCATCTTAATCTGCTGCTCTGAATGAGAACTTTACCACTCCTTGCCCAGATTATTTAAGCTGTCTACTAACCCATTTCTATAACTCCAGTTTTGTTCCTTTCAAATACATTCTTTACACTGTAACTGGAGTGGCATATGTAAATCAAAAACTGACCACCTCATTCTCTTGCTTCTGTTGAAGGAAACCATTCCATTGCTTGTAACGGCTAACTTGGTTTTCTCTGCCTAAAATATACTTCCTCTTTCCTCCCCTTAACACCTACAATTATCTTGGCTACATTCTACTTACTGAATAGTACAAAAATGAATGCTAATACTAATAATCAGGTGCTCTAAAACACACATACAGATGCACACACATATATATATACACACATATAAATATATACATTTACATATGTGTGTGTATACACACACATACATACATATGTAAATATATAAGATCTGAGAAAAGATCAATGAAATATATATGTTAATTTTATTGATCTTTTCTCCAGATTATTCTTCCCTTCTCTCCACCTTCTTTTTCCCACTTCTATCCACTTTCCCTCTTTTCTTTATCACTCTTTATTCTATTCTCATTTCTTCTCTAGTTTCTCAGCTCCTCCTCTATAATTCAACTTTTCTCTCAAGTACCCATTTGGTATCCATTCTTCCTTGCCTATCTTCTCCTCTACCAAATTCTTTCAGGAAAAACATCAATAAAGAGCAAGTTTAAGGTAATGGAAGACTAGGATATGGGAAAGGACACTTCATGTATTCACCACATATTTCAGTTTCATTGTACAAAACAACAACAACAACA
This sequence comes from Mustela nigripes, assembly GCF_022355385.1. Classification (NCBI taxonomy): domain Eukaryota; kingdom Metazoa; phylum Chordata; class Mammalia; order Carnivora; family Mustelidae; genus Mustela; species Mustela nigripes. The sequence goes on along the minus strand of NC_081575.1, from coordinate 2,891,795 downwards.
ACAACAACAAAAAACAGCCACAGAATCTGCACTGAAAGATCAAATTTTTTCCATTCAATAATGTTAATTCAGTTACTTAGAACTGATATTCATTAATGTGTGAGGGAGCTTTAGGACAACTGGCAGAATAGGAATTAACAAAAACACAAAACAAGAACCATGAAAGTTTTTTAGTGTTTAGGGACAAAGAATATTATGGAACTGGAAATGTTTTTAAAGTCATTCTTTTTGAAGGCAAAATTACGATATATATATCGTATATGTGTGTGTGTGTGTGTGTGTAAGAATTATATTTATTTATTTTAAAGATTTATTTATTTTAGAGTGAGAACATGAGACGGGGAGAGGCAGAGGGAGAGGAAGAGACAAAATCTCAAGCAGACTCTGCCCTGAGTGTGGAGCCTGATGCAGGGTTTGATCTCACAGCATTGAAAGCCTGACTTGAACCAAAACCAAGAGCTGGATGCTTAACCAACTGAGCCATCCAGGTGCCTCTGTATATAAATGATATTTAAAGAAACATTCTAGGGGCACTTCACTGGCTCAGTTGTTTAAGCAGCTACCTTTAGCTCAGGTAATAATCTCAGGGTCCTGGGATTGACACCTGCATTGGGCTCCCTGCTCAGTGGGGAGTCTGCTTCTCTCTTTTCCTCTTCCTCTGCCCCTGGCCCTGCTTGTGCATTCTCTCTCTCAAATAAATAAAGTCTTTTAAAAATTTTTAAAAAAGAAACATTCTTAGGTTAATTAGATACCTCACTTACATCAAACTCCTCAGGATTCCCAGGCAATGTGCCATAAAAGATATGTTGTAATTTTTTATATATTATATATAACATTGTGTGCTTCTGAAAATATCCATCATTATCTCATTTGATTCTCACAATTCTGCATTATAGGGAAAGTTTTTTGCTGCAGTTAAACAGCTTATTTTGACTATCACAGTGCTCTTCCTGTGTATATAGCTGTGAGTCTTTGAATTTAAGACCTTTGAATATGTATATGATTACATGTTAGGCTATATGTGTCTCTGAGTATGGATACATTTATACATCTTGAACATATATCTCTGTGTGTCTGAGAATGTTCATATGTTCAACTCTCTTATTTATTTGTATATCTATAATATATGTCTCTATGAATGTGTGTACCTGCAAATATATAAAGCAGTATATACTAAATGTCCATTTCTAATCTGTAAACTTAACAGAACTTTCAATAGATAGCCTAAAACATGCTGTTTTCAAGCCCTACCCTGAATATGCTTTAGATGGGAGGTATCACTCACTGACCTCATTGTGTAGAGGAGGGTTCCATTGTCCACCAGTCTGAGCAGCTTGTTAGGTGTGGTCATGTTATGGGCTACTGATTTCTTGCCATTGTGAAAGAAGGTGTCAGGGGTCCAGATCTTACTAGCTAGGAGATTGTTCAGTGGAAGGATCTTCATGGGTCCATCAAATTTCAATCTTTCATCATGCCATGTCTGTCGAAAAAATACATCAATGGTGTACTCCTAGGGACAAAAAAACAGAGAATAATGAACATAGTTCTGATGAGGACCTATAGTGCCCTTAACAAATATTAATCAATTTGCAATATTTCCTCCAATGCACAGAAGCAGCAGTATATTAATAGTACTTACTGGAAGTATGGCAAATGATTATGATTGAAAAATGAAGCCATGGTGATCAATAATTATGAAAATAACATATCTGACAAGATTTTGTTGAGGAAGTTCACTGCCAACAATTCCTCACATGTCATACAAGCTGACACAAGAGTGCTTTATGAAAAGGCAAGAGCTCTGTTCTCTATGCAGTAGCATCTCTAATAAGAACAAACTCCTTACCTTGTCTCCTTTACTAAATGATCCAATATGAACATTAAAGGCCAATATTACAATCACCAGAAAATGAAAACCTTAAGTTTCAAAACACATTTCAGTTGAGTCTCATAAAATACAACTGATGAGTTTATATTTTTATTATCTTTGATAAATAAGGAACTCTTTCTTATAAATAAAAATAGACAAACAGAAAAATGGGTAAATAGCATACCAGAAAATTCATAAAATAGATAAAAATGCTAATAAACATGCAATTTTTTTTTCAAAATTGCTGTTAATCTAACTATAAATTAAAATAACAAATGTTTCAGGTTTTCGTAATAGCTGACTAAACTGTTTGGCTATACCTTCCTTTAGCTTTTAATTATAAAATTAAAACATAAAGAGAGAAGATTAGAATAAGGGAAAATAACCTATTTGAAAGCAATGGGGTACAAATGTAAGCAGACAAAAACTTGAAGAAAATTTACCCTTAAAAGATGGCAGTAGCAATGTGTGCCCCCCAAACTTAGAATTCCTGTGGCAGATACTACAGCTTTACTGGCTCAAGGTGGGAAATAATATGGAAATTTAGGGGTGGTACTCCTGGGAGCAAGACAGTCACAGAAGGGATGAGATCCCAAATCTGCATATATACTCTGCCCCAAATTTTGGCTATTACACTACACACATATGAACAAGACTTTGGGACTCTGTTAAAAAAAATGCAGGCAGAAACCAGAGGGTAGTCTTCCACTAAATGACAGATGACAAATCTATGCTGAGTGATGTTTGTAAGCTTGGCAGAAATCAGAAAAATGCACTGGCTTAATATCTCAGAGGATAGGCCCCAAGGCTAGTCAGAGAGCTGAAAATTCAGGATAAAGTCCTGGAAGCAAGAAAACAACTGAGAGGTTGAGTCCCCAAATCTCAGTGCAAACCTTACCCAGATCTCTGATCACTAAACTGCCCGAGGCATGGGGGACACTTTTAGATATCCAGATATAATAAAGAAGCTGCCTAAAACTCTGTGGCTTAAAATACCTTAATGACTTTTAGTCATATGTAAGTTTCAATATCCTTCTCTTACCTAGAAAGCACTTCATAAATTGATCCTTATCTTCTTCTCTGAGCTCTTCTTCAACTACTCTTCCCTCTACAAATCAGCCAGTCTGGCTTTTCTCTTTTTCTAGCATACCAAGCACAGTTCTGACTAAGGATTAGAATATTATATAAATATCTAAATTGGGACATATTTGAGAGTCAGAAGAGTTTTTATCAAAAACTACGATAGGACAATTGGTATAAATCAAGACTGTTCTGGGTAAAAAGGTAGAACTAGACTCCCACATAAAGCCAAGACCCTGAATGGTTCCAACTTCAACAAAAAGGAGAACTAGGGAAAATGTACTAGATAAAACCATTCTACAACATGAAAATTCTAAAAGGAAATGTGTCTAACCAAGCATGGATACTGGATGGAGAGGGGTTTAAGGGAAGCATTTCTACTGAGATTTAGCAACCTCAAATCTAATTTTACATGGGATTGATGCCTAAATACACAGTATCATCCTGATTTTGAGTTTACAAGCTGAGAAATTAACATAGGAATTTGCTTCAATGTGGGGATACCTCTACTGCCTGAATTCTCTTCTAGGACTTTTATGGTTTCAAGTCTCAGATTCAGATCTTTAATCTGTTTTGAATTTGTTTTTGTGTGTGGTATAAGAATATGTTCTAGTTTCATTCTCTTATATGTTGCTGTCGAGTTTTCTCAACACCATTTGTTGAAGAGACCATCTTTTCCCATTGGATATTCTTGCCCCCTACGTTGTTTACTTGACCATATAATCGTGAGTTTATTTATAGGTTTTCTACTCTATTCTATTGATGTATGTGTCTATTTATGTGTTATTTCCAAGCTGTTTTGATTACTATAGCCTCTGAATGTAACTTGAAATCTGTAATTGTAGTTCCTTCTATTTTGCTTCTCTTCTTCAAAATTGCTTTGGAAATGGGTGTCTTTGCGATTTCCATATAAATGTTTGGATTTTTTGTTCTAGTTCTGTGAAAAATGCTGTTGGTAGTTTGATAGGGATTGCATTAAATGTTTAGTTTGCTTTAGGTTATATACATATTTTAACAATATTTGTTCTTCCAATCTATGAGCATGGAATCTCTTTCCATTTATTTGTGTTGTCTTCAATTTTTTGCATCAATGTTTTATTGTTTTTAGTGTATATGCCTTTCTCCCTTTGCTCAAGTTTATTCCTAGGAGTCTTATTATTTTTGGTCCAGTTGTAAATGGGATTGTTTTCTTAATGTTGCTTTCTGCTGTTTCATTGTTAATGTATAGAAATGGAACAGATTTCTGCATATTGATTTTGTATCCTGTGGATTTACTGAAATCATTAATCAGTTCTAGTTGGTTTTTCGTGGAATCTTTGGGGTTTTCTACATATAGTATCATATAATCTGCAAATAATGAAAGTTTTACTTCTTTCTTACTGATTTGGATGCCTTTTATTTCTTTTTGTTGTCTAACTGCTATGACTAAAGCTCCCAGTACTATGTTGAAAAAAAGTGGTGAGAGTGGACATCCTTATCTTATTCCTGACCTTAGGGGAAATACTCTCAGTATTTTCCCATGGAGGATGACGTTGGTTGTGGGATTTTCATATGTGGCTTTTATTATGTTGAGGTAGGTTCCCTCCAATTCTACTTTGTTGAGGGATTTTTTTTATTTTGAATGGATGTTGTATTTTGTGAAATGCTTTTTCTGTATCTGTTGAAATCATCATGAGGATTTTAATCTTTTCTTTTATTGACATGATGTATTTTAATTGATTTGTGAATACCGAATCACGCTGCATGCTGAGAATAAATCCCACTTGATTGTGATGAATGATTTTTTAAAAATATGTTGTAATCCGGTTGCTAATATTTTATTTAGGAATTTTGCATTCATGTTCATGAGAGCTATTGACCTGTAGTTTTCTTATTTGTGGTGTTTGTCTTTATCTGGTTTTGGTATCAGGGTGATACTGGCCTCACAGAATGAACTTAGAAGCTTTCCTTCTATTCTTTAGAAATGTTTGAGAAGAATAGGTATTAACTCTTATTTAAATGTTTAGTAGAATTTCCCTGTGATGCCATCTAGTCATGGACTTTTGTTTTAAAATTGTATTTCTAAGGTGTTGACTATTTCTCCTCCTTCATTTCTAATTTTGAGTACTTTTTTTTCTCTCTCTTTTTGATGAATCTGACTAGAGGTTTATCAATTTTATTGATCTTTTCAAAGAACAAGTTCCTTGTTTCACTGATCTATTCAATTCCTTTTCTCATTTCTATATCATTTATTTCTGCTCTAATATTCTTTTATTTCACTCCATCTGCTGGTTTTGTTTGGTTTGTTGTTCTTTATCTAGCTCCTTTGAGTATAATGTTAGGTTGCTTATTTGAGATATTTCTTGTTTCTTGATGTGGGCCTGTATTTCTATAAACTTCCTCCTTTAGGACCATTTTTTGCTGTATCGCAAACATTTTGGACCATTGTGTTTTCATTTTCATTTGTTTCCATGTACTTTTAATTTTTTTCATTGATTTCTTGTTTGGCCTATTCATTGTTTAGTAGCATATTATTTAACCTCCATGTATTTGTGCTTTTTGCAGATTTTTTTTTTTTTTGTGGTTGATTTCCAGTTTCATAGCATGTTGTCAGAAAGCATGCATGGTATTACTTTGATCATTTTGAAATTGCTATCACTTGTTTTATGGCCTAAAATGTGATCTATTCTGGAGGATGTTCTACATGCACTTGAAAATAATATGTATTCTGCTGTTTTAGGATAGAATGTTCTGAATATAACTGTTAAACCCATCTAGTCTATTGTGTCATTCAAAGCCACTGTTTCTTTGTTGATTTTCTATTTAGATGCTCTGTCTATTGATGTAAGTGTGTCAAGAGTCCCTTGACTCAACTTTACAGATATACTTATTTTTACACTTTTGTGTTTCCTACTTTTCTTACTCCTATTTATGGTCTTTTTTTTTCCTGTCAAAAAGTCCCCTTTAGGGGGGAGGAGTCAAGATGGCGGAGAAGTAGCAAGCTGAGACTGCTTCAGCTAGCCGGAGATCAGCTAGATAGCTTATCTAAAGATTGCAAACACCTGAAAATCCATCG
>NC_081575.1:2805535-2875790 GCF_022355385.1 Mustela nigripes | reverse complement strand
TGTGTGTCAGAATGTGTGTGTGTGTGTGTGTGTGTGTGTGTGTGTGTTATAATCACTACCATCTTGTAAAGAACAGATTATAGGGTGACAAGAGTAGAGAGGTCTGAGAAGTAGTTTAAATTGGGAACTCCTCTATGAACACAGATACAAAGAATCATGAAAAAAAATAATAGTTAAACTAATACATGCATTTAAAAATCATTATCAAGTCTGATTTTTTTCAAGGAATGTAAAAGGTGACCTACATTAGAGAAAACTATTAATGTAATTAACTGTATTAATAGATTGAAGGAGAGAAATCATGCAATCATCTTAATAGGGGACAAAAGAAAAGTTGCAAAACTTCAAATACATTTATAAACACACACATACATACCTTAGAAAACTACCAATAAAATGTACAGTAGGTATATCTATATTTATTACTGTTCATTGTCAATTGTTTGTCCTTTCTAGAAAATCTTATAGAAACTCCCATATTATGAGTTCTGCCTTCATAAGATAGGAATCAAAACTTAAATTACCAGTGTTTTGGAGCTAGAATCAGACTAGTGACCTAAGAAACACCAATCACACAAACATGCACACACACACACACACACACACACACGCATGTATTTCCAACAGTAAACTTCAGTTCAGTTCAGAAGTGTCAACATGAGGAAACAAGATCTGCATGGAGTTTCTATTTTTACTGTGGTGGTTGTAGTGTAGGTGATGGCAAAGTTACCTTGCTTTTAGTGGTCATATTGGCCACTAAACACATGAAAGAGTGCTTAACCTCAAAGGTAATCAGGAAAATGCCACTAATATCAATTAGACACAATTACATGCTCATCAGAATGGCAAAAAAATACTGTAATACTAGAAAGTTAACAAAACTGTGGAGAAATGAGCCTTTCATACCCTGCCAGTGGGATTATAAATTGTTACAACCCATTAAGATTGTAATTTGGTCCTATCTGAAAAAAAAAAAAAAGTTAAAAATGTACAACTGCTACAAATAAAAAAAAATTATCTGTAAGTACATACCCTACAAAAACTCAAACCTGTTTTCAAGATGTGTACAAGAATGTTTATTCTTGGGGTGCCTGGGTGGTTCAGCAGGGTAAGCCTCTGCCTTCGGCTCAGGTCATGATCTCAGGGTCCTGGGATCGAGCCCCACATCAGGCTCTCTGCTCAGCGGGGAGCCTGCTTCCTCCTCTCCCTCTGCCTGCCTCTCTGCCTACTTGTGATCTCTCTCTCTCAAATAAACAAACAAACAAATAAATAAATAAAATCTTTAAAAAAGAATGTTTATTGTTATCAGTGTTTATAATAGCAAAAAATTTAGAAAGAGCCTAAATGAACATTGGCAAGATAATTGGACAAATATATAAATAAAAAATATGCATACACTGAAATACTGTATAGCAGTTAAAATAAATGAATTAGAGTTAAATGTATCAAAAACAATAACTTCTGATACATGGTTGAAAAAAATTATAAAATAATACACAAGCTATGATCCATTTTATAATTTGAAATATATTTATAATTTGAAAACCACTATGTGTTATTTATTGTAATATTTGCTTTTTCCGTGTGATATATAGATTTTTAGTTATAAGTCTAGAATATGTGTAGAAATGACCAAAAAAAGAAAATTCATTGTTTTAATTATCTCTAATTGGGGAGAGAGTGAGAGAGAAAAATGGAATCAGGAAAAGGTACATAGGGGACTTCATCTATATCACCAAAGATTTTTTTATTATGAGAAAAAACATGGAAAAATTTTTAAGATTTAAAAAAGCTAGGTTATGGGTATCCATTTTTAACATTATTTTTTGTATAGTCAGAATTATTGGGGGAAATCATATAGCGATTATTTGTTCCATAAGTATACCATGACCTTTGGCCAAAAGCAATCAACTTTGACCTGACCATTCTAACAATGAAATAAATTCCTTCTTTGCAAATTGAATCCTTGTATACTCTCAAAAAATGATGGCCTCCAAACTGACAAATAAATGTCATTGTTTTGTGAGGCATTTAAATAAAACATCCCAGATAATAAACTTAAATCTGCCCCCTGGGAAAGGCACTACACTAGGCAAAGATGACTTATAGCACTTGGGGAAGAATTTCTGGTTTAGTGTTAGACCCTGAATGTCTTCAATTCTCTAACACTGTGCAGTGTATCAAAGCAGGCTTCTAGAAAGTGACTACAAGTCTGATTTAATTTTAGCAGGTTCTATGGCTAAGGTACTTGGCAATTGCATTACAGTAAAGGCATTCATTGCCTCATAGGTAGACCACTCCCCTCTTATTTTCCCCCCTTTGCTCTTTGCCTTCTTACCATCATTCTGAATTTTGAAGAATTATAATCCACCTGTCCCTTTCAATTGCTTTTAGTCCTTGAAATAGTCTTATTAGCATTGTTTATGTGGCCTTCCCATCTATTTCACATAAAAGTAGCCAGATTTCTGGGCATGGATTCCTAGGCAAAACCCCATAGACGTGGACTCCTATGTTGCATCTGGGAGTATAGTATCTTATAGAATAAGAGGAAACTGACAGCTCAAGAGGCTTTCAAAATAGACAAAGGCTCCCCTTCATTCTGTGACTTAACTACTTGTAAGTGAGGTCTTAAAATGAACATAGCCACTTTTTCCAGTGCTAGGCAGGAAACAGGTACAACAATTTCAAGCCCACTGCCACCAGGAAAGAGGTCTCTGTGCTAATTTCTTTTTAATCAACACCAATTTCTTCTTTTATGGTCTTTGGATACTCTGGTAACTTTGCATGATTTTCACAAACAGTAGTCAGACTAAAATATATACCATCTGTTAAAAAGAATCATGATTATATCTTTTATGAATTCATATTCATAGCCTCTTTCTTCTTTTTTTTTTTTTCATTAGGCTATTTGATTAGTTCTCTTATTGTATTACTTGCCTCATAGCCTGGCTGTCCACTGTATACCCTGGGAAGTTTCTCTGTTGACAAGTAGCAGCTGACAGTTGTTACCAAGCAGGTATCTTAACAGTTAAAGCATCCCTGGGAAGAGAGTGACGTTGACAATACCTAGAATTGGCATTTTAAGTTTCCCAGTTGTTCTCATTCTGACTCTACTAACATGCTCTTTGTCCTCCTAATTTTCTCACTAGCTTTATCAGTACATTAAGATAGACCCTGGGTCCCTGAACCTGTGGCATGTCAAAATCTGGGGCCTTAGGAAGGAGTTTAGCTTAGAAGGTGTTTCAGACTAGGAGAGCATCCAAATTTTCTCAGCTGTTAGCTTTCTTTTTTTTCCAGCTTTACTGAGTTATGATTGTCAAATAAAAATCATATACATTTAAGTTGTACAATGTGATTTGTAAAGATGTATAATGTGATCATTTAATATATGTATACACTGTGAAATAATTACCACAATCAAATTAACACTTCTATCACCTCATATAGTCACCTGTGTTTGTGTGTGTGTGTGGTAAGAATACTTAAGATCTACTCTCTTAGAGAATTATCAACTGTCACCTTTCTACCTTTCTTTCCAATCACTGGTCATATGCATAGCATTCCATTTCTAAGCCGGTATCCCACTTTCTCTGCATTCTGATTCAAAGGCTCTTGAGAGACCAGGGAAAATTTCCACTTGCCAAGAGTCATTGCTCACTGGTGAGGAATAAACATAACCAATTTAAGAGAGAAGAGGCAATGAAACTGCATTTTCACTGATTTTTTTGCAACATTCTCTTCATTGTTACCTATACCATTCTTTCCATATATGGATTGAGAAAATGGTGTAAATTCTTCTAAAAATAGAAAGTCATAGAAGGTCATACAGCCTTGGATAATTCAAATTGGAATTGTATCCCTTCTCTGTCTCCTGGAAGAGCATGGATATAGGATTGGTGTTACTGCTGAGGAGCACCATGTATTTTTTTTTTTTTATACCATCAAGCTTTATTTGTTACAAATGGTTAATGGAAGAGTTTCATTTGTGATGCCTATAAAATTCCCATTGTAATCAGTTTCCAATGTATATCTGTACTCTTTAATAAATTTTCTTTCTCTGACTTTTCCCACAGAAACATCTACTACTGTTTGCTTTCATCTATCTGCCCAATTCCCTATTGTCACATCTCTTTATATTCATAAGGTCAAAGCCACCCAAACTAGTAGCCCAATGGACTTACTAAACTTGCTATTCCATAGTATCTCCTAAAGAAAGCTACTTTACTCTTTGTCTGCATGGCTTGCTACTAATGTTTCATATCATTTCGGTAAACACTTTAAAAAGGAATTGTATCAGTTCTTATGCTAGGTGCTAGAGATACAGAAATGTATCAGACATATTCTCTAACTTTGAAGGACTTTCAGTCAAGTGCCAAACATTGATAAGGTATTGGTGATATGAAGATTAACAAAACAGATACAGCCCTTAATGGAGCATTTTCAAAAATTTTATTTATTTATTTTGACAGAGAGAGATCACAAATAGGCAGAGAGAGAGGGAGAAGCAGGCTTCCCGCTGAGCAGAGAGCCCCATGTGGGGCCTGATCCCAGGACCCTGAGCTGAAGACAGAGGCTTTAACCCACTGAGCCACCCAGGTGCCCCAATGGAGCTTTTTGTCAAACTCAGGATCTATGTCTGTGAAGGTCAGTGTTTGAGTAAGGATTACAATGGCTGCAAAGGGTTATGGGTGATACTGGTTCAATGTTCAAACTGGCACCACAGTTTTTCTTCTTTACGGACAAGAAACTTGTCCCTATTTCCTTAAGAAAGTATTCTGGACCAAAATTCCATTTGGCTGAAAGTGATTCAAGAACCCAGCCAGCTCTAATTTTCATCTACTTGCCCAAGTAGTCTGTAGTCTCAGGAGAGCTGGGTTTGTTGCTTCAGCTAGTTGTTAAAGTCAGACAACTTTCTGATGTTTCACCCAAAAAATCATCCCTGACTGAGGGTCAATTGTCACAGTATACTAAGTTGTACAGGAAAAAGAAATTTTAAAACACCATTAATGTGCTTCCCAGTCAGAGTGATCATAGCTATTCTACCTTGTAACAAGATAGAAGTGCAGCTAAAAATAACCTGAAGTTTATTTGATTAAAGTCTGCCCTCCATATCAGGAAAGCCATTCTGTTATTTCTACTTAATCGTGGAGGAGAAAAACAAGCAAGTAGAATACAAAACTTCAAGAGATAGAATATCTGGACTGTTTGAAATGTCTGAAGGGCCTCTGCATACCCATGTGCGCCAACTTGGGTGGGGAAGGAGCAGGGAGAGTAGCTGGTTTGGGGAGGGGCTACATATATGTTTCCATAGTATTCCTGCATTTAGGTATCTGTTTGCACATGTGTGTTCGTGAAGTGCCTGGGATAGCATGTGGACTATTTTTTATCAAGTGTGTATTTTTTTGTGTGCATGTATATTTTTCTGAATGTATTTGTGGATACTGGTGTATAAGTGAGAGTAAATGAGAGTGTATGAATATAAATGTGTGTTCATAGAGTAGCTTTTGTCACTTTCTTACAAAAGTCCTAATTCATCACTAGTTCCCAGTAAAACAAAGAGAGAGCTGCATATCCCTGATGAATCTGGTTATCTCCAGTGGCCTATAAGCTCTCTGAATATAGGGAATCCTAGAAACCCTTAATGCAATGTTGAATGACCAACTGAACAATAGTTTTAACACATGCATGGATCTAAAGCTGTGGGCATTAGTAAACATGTTGAGAGGGCATAATCTAGAAATACAGGCTTTCCCGATGTCCTTGTGAGATACCTGTCTCCTCCACCCCTCATACATCAAACTTGCCCCTTACTGAGCTCTCCCTATGTGTCAAGTATTCTATTAAATGCCAGGGAAGCCATGAAGACTTTGTACTTGCCCTTAAGGGATATACAAGGAGTCTGTTATATTTCTGTATCCTCTTTTCTCCACACTTGAAAAGCAAAGTTCAGGCCCGGCCTCACAACCACTCATGATTCCCTCTGCTGAAAACTAGCCTACTTCTCCAAATAACTCATAGACCTTGCCTGACTGAAAGAAGAGCCATGTAAAGTCAACATACCTAAACCAACTCTTAGCCTCAAGTCTTTTCCCACTTGTAGTCCATCTTGTACAGACTGCTAGGTAATTCTAAATCATTCTCAAACAATACTTGTATATATTTACTGCCCTATTAATATCTACTCAATCATTCTATATTACCCACAGGCAAATTCTATCACATCGTTATACAACTGTTTATATTTACCAACAGGTCTAAAGAAGTCTTGTCCCCTGCTAAGTAGTAGTCCCACTGAAGATACACAGAAAAAAATCCAAGTAGTGATCATGGACATTTCATATTTTTTTGGATATTTCTTTTTGATTTTAAGATTCTTATTTTCCATACAAAGTCACTCATTCAATACAGATTCTTTGAGCATCTATTAACTGCCAGGCATATTGAGCATATAATAGCTTATTTCCCTTCATGAAAATTATTCCGATATCTGATACATAGTAGGTATTAACTGGGTGGTCCTTTAGGATGGGGTCTCCTGTCTCACTACTACATTCTTTGCTTTGGCAGCAAGGGATAATGGAAGGAGAAGGGAAGTCACTGAAGATGACTCTTGAGTCTCCCTTTACTACCTCTGCTATATCCTGCCCTATTCCTTGACTTTCCTCTGAAGTTTTCCCTGCTCACATCTGTAGAAGAAAGTTTCCAAAAGTGGTTTTGACTCTTTCTCCAAATATTTTGCATTACCATTGCCAGTCCATTACCCCCAACGAGTAGGGCCTTTTTGCAAGGAACAGATTTCTTGGATGATACTGCAGGCTGCTGACACTTTGAGAGGGTTTACCACAATGCTCTCCTCACATAACCTATCTCTGTTAATATGTGTGGAGTGCTGACAAAATATGAAGAGAGAAGTCAGGGAAAATTTGAGCATAGGGATACAAGTTTAATTTTGAAAGATGTGTTGTGGAAAGAAGGGAAGGGTAGTCCTCATGAGGGCATATGCTTTATATGTGACTACATGGGGAGAGCAAAGGAAAAGACAAATTTGGCCAAATGTAGGATGGCGAAGGTAGGGAATTCGTATGAGACAAGGTTTCTCCCTAGAAGGTACTAACAAGCTCCAATTTATTTTCTTTGATCTGTTGCATCTTCTTTCACTTTTACCTTTGCAGGAACTATAACTTACCATATCAGTGTCTGACACAGGTCCAAAACTGGTCACATAGATGTCAGTCTTCACTTCAGTCACTGCATCTAGGCCAAGGAAAGTAGAAAAGCAGAGTGTCATGAAAGTCAATTCCCTTAACTCAAAGAAAGACCAGTGCAGTACTCCAAATGACAGCTAACTTGCTACATCTGAAAAAGTATACCTGACAGAGTGATAGGAAAACCTCTCAAAAACTTCTCACCTATGCTATTTGTTCAGAGAACATGCTAGGTACAGGTACAAAGTTTACCCTTTAGGTATCATTGAGAATAACAACAGAATCCCCAAACTCTAAAGATTAAGAGCCCTGAGAGATCTCTGATATTCATATGTGCTGGAATTTCACACCAGAATTACCCTTACCTGTGGTAGGTTCTAATATCCAACTTTAATACTTCCAGGAACACAGAATGATTGCCCTCCCATTCCCCTGCCCACTTAACATAGGGAGAGGCCATGTGACTATTTTTGGTTGTGGAATGAAGTTATATGTGTCCCTTTCTAGCTGGAACAATTAATGTCCAATGTAAGACCCTTCCTGCCATGGTCATCATAGAAACATGTCATAATAGAGCTATCATAAGATTGAAACATCCTGGAATGATGAGCCAACACATGAAGGACAACTGCTTGAAAGTTGCCTGGCTCCACAACAGACTGCATGAATGAGAAAAATATTTTCACTGGGTTAAGTGACTGAGAGTTGAAGTTGACTGATATCACTTGACACATTCTCTTTGTATTTATTTTTCCTTATTGTATTATCCCCACCTTACACAAAAGGTCCTCTATAGCAGTGACCCTGTTTTGTTATCCCTATATTCTCAGTACATTGAAAAGGAGCCTGTTACTCAGGTGATACTCACTGAATAATTTTTGTATGGATGGACGAATCTCATCACATATTTGCCAAGTTGGAAACTGATACCCAGAGAGGTAAGTTATTTCATTGCTAAGTTTTTCTCTTTTCCTGTTTCAGCCAACACTATTTATCCCAGTGTAGATCAGACTAACCCACACACTCCACCATTCCTCAAATAAAACACAGGAAAGTCTATAACAGCCTAGCAAATACTTCATCTACTTCATCATTATATTAAATTCAAATAAATCCCATTTCAGTCCAGAACACCAAACCCCAGAAGAGTACACCAGTAGCGCAGCCAATATCAATAAGGCCACATAAGTTTTGATTTATATTTGGGGTGCCTGGGTGGCTCAGTGGGTTAAAGCCTCTGCCTTCGGCTCGGGTCATGATCCCTGAGTCCTGGGATTGAGCCCCGCGTCAGGCTCTCTGCTCTGCAGGGTGCCTGCTTCCCTTCCTCTCTCTCTGCCTGCCTCTCTGCCTGCTTGTGATCTCTGTCTGTCAAATAAATAAATAAAATCTTTTTAAAAAAGTTTTGATTTATACTTATATACATCTATATATCTACAAAATTACATTTTCATAGTAATAATAATCAGCACTATAGTCAATTCATCAAAACACACCTTACTTGCAGACTTAATCAGCAAATAACATGTCTTTGAAACTAGAGATATGTTTCATTTATTTTTAAAGATTTATTTACCTATTTTTGAATAAGAGAGAGAGAGTACACATGAGAAGTGGATGGGACAAAGGAGAGGGAGAGAGAATCCCAAGCAAACTCTACATGATTGTGGAGTCCCATGCAGAACCCAATGCAGAACCTGCCCTTGTAGGGCTCCCTTTTGCCAGGCTTGATCCTCTGGGGCTCAGTCTTGCAGAGCTCCGTCTCACAACCCTGAGATAACATCCTGAGTCAAAACCAAGAATCGGTTGCTTGACAGACTATGTCACCCTGGAGCCCTTAGAGCTGTGTTTTAAGTAGTTTTGTTTTCTATCTGGAGTATAGGCTTCTTTCAGAGCAATTTCTATACTTGAAGGAGAAGAGATAACACTTCAGGACCCAGAACATGCCTCCTGAAGACTTTTCCCTTCAGATACACTCCCAGGTTCACTGGCTTGAGAAGTATTGTCCTACCCTCAAGTACATAAAACAAATTTAAGTAAGTAATGGAAGAGACCATAATTACACTTGAATCCAGTATTATAGGCAGGGTGTAAGTACAGAACAACTTTCTAAACCAATATAATTGTAAAATTGTAAGATAGTTAAACAGACTAAAAACAGATTACCCAGACCACAGAAAAAGAAGGAGAAAGATACTGGTGGTAAAGTTAAATTATAGGAGATGACCCAGGGGAGAGTGGAGTCACTATAGGTAGAAAGGAAAATGGCTATAACAAAGAGTATTGGGCTAAGACGGCAAGGCTTAGATTCTGGATTTCTGTCCCTGACAATGATGGTATAGGACCATACAAATTCTGAATATTTTCTTTGTACTAACGAGGAACTCTGACTGTAAAGTCAAGCAAAAAAAACTGACTAAAAGTGACCAATGGTAGCAAGAAGCAAGCTGCCTGAGGAATGTAGGAGGTTTTATGGAAATTTGGTGCTCTCCCTCTCTCTCAACTATTCACTTTCACATAAAATGCTCCCCTTGATTGCTAAGAAGAAAACAGTGTGGAGAAACTGCTTTCCCAATGAGTTAGGGGTCACCCCAGGCTTCAGAAATTTCCCTGACTTTGCAGAAGGGAAGGAAAGATGGGAAGTTTTGGTCCAGTTAGGGGGAGGGAGAGTAAAGAAGGAGAGAAGAAAGAAAGAGAAGAGGATATAATTAGAAAAGGACTGGAGGAAAAAGCAAGAAATGATAAATGGGTAAAGTACAAATAAACAAAAGTCACCCAGAAATCTAAGGACCAGAGATAGAAGAGAGTGTCCACTCACCACTCTAGCTTCTCTGTGTGAAAGAATTAGAAATTTGCTTTCATTTAACTCAATGAAAAGATCAATGAATTAGACTAGAACTGGTGAGGGCTACAATTCATAGTCTAAGCCCTGTTCACAGTCTTCTCAGAAGAGACAAATGTGAGACATAAATTAATGGATAAATTAGAGGGCCTCACCCCCCACTGTGTTTAATAATTGTTTTCAGATGTTTCTTGGTGTTTTATTTGATTTGGAGATCCAATTTCCTTCCAATGTTACCCTTTGAAACCAAAGGTGAACAGAATTGTTTTCCTTTTGCAATTTACAGTGATATTGGAAATGCTTGAAAGCTCCTGTCTTTACATGAACACACATGACCTTAGCCCTCAGTTGTACTCCCACTGGTGGGGAACTCATCAACCAGTCCCCATGTCACTTCTGTTTACTTGATCTGAAAGAGTAAAATGATCACTGTGTTTACATTGATTATGTTGTTCATAACAAACTGTTTTCTAGTTTGACTTCAAAAATATTCCTGTGGCTCCTGGTGGTTCAGCGGGTTAAGCCTCTGCCTTCAGCTCAGGTCATGATCCCAGGGTTCTGAGATGGAGCCCCCACTGGGCTCTCTGCTCATCAAAGAGCCTGCCCCCTGCCTCACCTGCCTCTCTGCCTACTTGTGATCTCTGTCAAATAAATAAAATCTTAAAAAAAAAAAAAGGTTCCCAAGAAATCATTAATTTTCTCCTTTGGGCAGAAACCAGAGTAGTAGGTTCCTCAACCCTCTAGCTGTTCCACCTTAGCACACATATAAACATTGGTCTTGTGACACCTGCATGGTGGCTCAGTTGGTTAACCATCCAGCTCTTGATTTCAGCTCAGGTCGTGATCTCAGGGTCATGAGGTCAAGCCCTACATCAGGCTCCATGCTCAGTGCAAAGTCTGCTTGAGATTGGGGAGAACAAGCATTTATTGCTGTACATACTTTTCATCTTGAAGATGGACTGGTCTGGTAGAAATTAGGTCACATGTGACTATCTTGGTTGGTTGGCCACATGAATTTAGGGAGTGGGCTACAGTGACTTATGAACAGGCTTTCACAGATCTGAGAGCTGGTGTGCTCTCTTCTTATGTTAATAGCCTTTCCATTAGTCTTTGATAACCTTTGGGGACTAAGATGCAGTGAGTCCTCAGTAACCCCACCCCCCTATAGTATTAATTATATATAAGCTCTGTAGAGGAGTAACGGTGATTTAGAGGAAAAGAAATTACAAGAGTCTGTGTTAGCTCTAATCTAGTCTCTGCAATTGACCCATACCCTCTTTTGCAGACCGGGCAAGGCTCTCAGCTTTTGACATTTAATAGGTTAGATGTCTAGCACTGTGTTTATGCTGCACCATCTGTGTCAGGTACCTGGATTGTATTGCAAATACGTATTTTCCTTTTTTAAAAAATTAAGACTCAATTAGCAAAGGTATAGTATATCATTAGTTTTTGATATAATATTCAATGATTCATTAGTTGAACAAATATATAATTGAGGTAAAATTGGTATGTAACATTAGTTTCAGTTGTAGAGCATAATAATCTGATATTTGTATACCCTACAAAGTGATCCCAATAAGTCTAGTTACCATCCATCACACTACAATTGACCCCCTTCACCCTTTTCTCCCACCCCACAATTCTTTTCCCCTCTGATAACCACCAATCTATTCTTTGTGTCTATGACTATTTTTTGTATTATTTGTTCATTTTTTTCTAGGCTATTTTCTTCCTTTTTTTATTATTATGTTCAATTAGCCAACATGTAGTACATCATTAGTTTTTGATGTTGTGTTCAACAATTGATTAGTTGTGTGTAATACCCAGTGCTCATCACAACACGTGCCCTCCTTTATAGCCATCACCAGGCTACCCCATTCCTCCACCCCTCTCCCTTCTATAACCCTGAGTTTGTTTCCCAGAGTCCAGAGTCTCTCATGGTTTGTCTTGCTTTGTGATCTCTTCTTATTCAGTTTTCCCTCCCTTCCCCTATGGTCCTCCATGCTATTCCTTATGTTCCCCATATGAGTGAAACCATAGGATAATTATTCATTTGTTTTATTTTGTTTTAGATCCCACATATAGGTGAAATCATATGGTATTTCTCTCTGTCTGCCTTATTTCACTTAGCATAATACCCTAAAGACCCATGCATGAAATCACAAATGGCAAAATTTCCTTCTTTCATTTCCTTCTTCCTTTCATTTCCTCATTTCATTTCCTTCTTTCATTAAACATATAATCTTTTTTATCCATTCATCTACCAATGAACACAAGTTGTTTCTATATCTTGTCTATTCTAAATAATACTTCAATGAACACAAGGGTGCATATATATTTTTGAATTAGTATTTTCATTTTCATCAGATAAATATCCAGAAGTGTAATAGTTGGATTATAAGGTAGATATACTTAATGTTTTGAGGAACTTTCAAAATGTTTTACATTGTGGCTGTGCCAATTTACATTTTTACCAACAGTGTAACAGTGTACAAGAGTTCCCTTTTCTCTACATCCTAACATTATTATTTTTCTTTTTAATAACAGTGATTCCAACAGGTGTGAGGTGATATCTCATTGTAGTTTTAATTTTTATTTACCTGGTAACTAGAAACATTGAACATTTTTTCATGTGCCTATTAGCCATCTGTATGTCTTCTTCTTAAAGTGTCTGTTAAATTTCTCTGCCCATTCTTCAATTGGTTTATGGGTTTCTTTTGCTATTGAGTTGAATTCTTTATGTATCTTGGATATTAACTCCTTATCAAATATATGACTTGTAAATATTTTCTCCCATTCAGTAGACTGCCTTTTCATTTCCATTGATGGTTTTCTTTGCTTTGCAGAAGCTTTTTAGTTTGATGTAGTCCCACTACTCTATTTTTGCTTTTATTGCCTTTGCTTTGGCCTCAGATCCAAAAATCCAGTGCGGACTGACTTCTAGGAGTTTACCATCTGTTTTTTTCTAGGAGTTTTATGGTTTCAGATCTTATATTCAAGTCATTAATCTTTTTTGAATTGATTTTTGTGTATGGTGTTAGATAGTGGTCAAATTTTATTCTTTTGCATTTGACTATCCAGTCTTCACAACATCACTAATTGAAGAGATTATCTTTTCCCCAGTGTATATTTTTGCTTCCTTTGTTGTAAACTAATTGACAATATAGGTATAGATTCATTTCTGGACTCTCTATACTATTCCATTAATCTACCATTAATCTACATGTCTGTTTTTATGCCAATATAATACTATTTTGGTTATTATAGATTTGTAGTATAGTTGGATATCTGGGAACATGGTACCTTCAGCTTTATTCTTTCTCAAAATTGTTTTGACTATTTGGGGTCTTCCATGATTCTATACAAATTTTAGGATTTTTTTTTTTGTTCTAGTTACGTGAAAAATGTTTTTGCTGTTTTGATACAGATTATATTAAATCCGTAGGTTCCTTTGGGTAATATGGACATTTAAAAATATTAATTCTTCTAATCCATGAGCACAGATTATCTTTCCACTTATTTATGTCATTTTTAATATCTTTCATCAAGTGTACAAGTTCATTGGTTAAATTTATTACTAGGTGTCTTATTCTTTTTATGCAATTGTAAATGACATTGTTTTCTTGATTTTCTCTTTTAGGTGGTTTGTTATTAGTATATGGAAACACAACAGGAGGCAAGTTGGCAGAAGAGTAGAGGACCTCGTTTCATCTGGTCTCTTGAATTTAGCTAGATAACTACTAGATCGTTCTGAACATCGATGATTTCAATCTGAGATATAAGAAAAGAATTGATGGAATTCTATAAATGGAAAAGTGACTAATTTTTGCAATGTAGGAGGTGAGGAGAAGTGAATCTGTGGCGATATTAAAAAGATAAACAGACACTTCTCCAATGAAGACATACAAATGGCTATCAGACACATGAAAATATGTTCATCTTCACTAGCCATCAGGGAGATTCAAATTAAAACCACATTGAGATACCACCTTACACCAGTCAGAATGGCCAAAAGTAGCAAGACAGGAAACAATGTGTGTTGGAGAGGTTGTGGAGAAAGGGGAACCCTCTTACACTGTTGGTGGGAATGCAAGTTGGTGCAGCCACTTTGGAGAACAGTGTGCAGATTCCTTAAGAAATTAAAAATAGAGATTCCCTATGACCCTGCAATGGCACTATTAGGTATTTACCCCCAAGATACAGATGTAGTGAAAAGAAGGGCCACCTGTACCCCAATGTTTATAGCAGCAGTGGCCACGGTTGCCAAACTGTGGAAAGAACCAAGATGCCCTTCAACGGACGAATGGATAAGGAAGATGTGGTCCATATACACTATGGAGTATTATGCCTCCAACAGAAATGATGAATACCCAACTTTTGTATCAACATGGATGGAACTGGAAGAGATTATGCTGAGTGAAATATGTCAAGCAGAGTCAATTATCATATGGTTTCACTTATTTGTGGGGCATAACAAATAACATGGAGGACATATGGAGATGGAGAGGAGAAGGGAGTTGAGGGAAATTGGAAGGGGAGATGAACCATGAGAGACTATGGACTCTGAAAACAATCTGAGGGTTTTGAAGGGGCGGGGGGTGGGAGGTTGTGGGAGCCACGTGGTGGGTATTATGGAGGGCACGTATTGCATGGAGCACTGGGTGTTGTGCATAAACAATGAATTGTGTTACTTTGAAAAGAAATATATATAAAAAAAAATGGTGGTGGGGGGGTGGGAGCCTCTGTAAGCTGGCTACCAGAAAGTGATACAGCCCTGGAGTGCAAAATCAGAATCCTTAGGAATCTGATCCTGTGAGAGATGCATGCAAAACAGGGCATAAGGTGGGACAGTGTTGTCTCAGGAGCCCCAGGGCACAGAATGAATGGGGATGCCTGAGCCAGCAGAGTTGCCAAGCACTGGAGTGGGGAAGCCAGTTATGTTCAACAAGCCCCAGAAGGGACTATCAGCTTGGTTCAGCATAAAGAGAACTGCAAGATGACTGGATGACTGCTTTCCAAGCCAAGGCCCTAAAGAGTGACCCTTCATCTTCCCCTGGGAGGATCGGTGTGGATGCATACCACAGGAGTCTGTAGAGTTTGGCACACAATAAAGTGAAGACTGCTTCTACCTGAGGGTTTACTGAAGAGAGGAGACCATGATCTTTCAGACTCAGGATGGGAGATTGGGGTATGGCCATTTTTATTTTCATCCTCTAAAGGAATACAGAAAGTCTAAGGGAAAAAAAGCCACATAGAGCAACCAGAAGCACCTTACACTGAGCCCAGCCCCCTGGCAAGGAGTGGTGCAACTCCACCCAGACAAAGACACTGAGAATCAGCACAACAGGCCCCTCCCCTAGAAGACCAACAGGAACAACAGGCAACCACCAAGTTTATGGAGCACACAGAACTGCAAAACTCCAGTGCTAAGGGAAAATAGTATATAGAATTCAAGGTTTATTCTCATTATAACTTTATCTTTCAGTTTAAAAACTTCCATTTCATTTTTCTTTTTTTTTCTTTTTCAACTACTTTCTTATTTTATCAACTCTTTGTCTTTAAGTCTTTTTTAACTTTAATTTTTACATTTGCATTTTATAGATATTCATTTTTGGCTTCCTTTTACATATTCAAAATTTTTTTCTATATATAAGTCTTGCTTTCGTTCCAACCCAGAATTTAGTGTCTTCTAAAAAACAGACCAAAATACACCCAGGACCAAGTGGATCACCATGTTATGTCCACCTGGGAGATTATATTTTCTCTCCCCTTCTTTTGTTCCTGAACTCTTTGGATTTGTTTAGTGTGTATTTCACTTGTGTCATGGTTGAGACTTTATTTTGTTCTCTCGTTCATCCTCTCTTCTCTGGGAAAAATGACTAGAAGGATGAACTCACAACAAAATGAAGAACCAGAGTTAATAATCTCTGTCACAAATCTAATTGATATGGATATAAAGAAAATGTCAGGGGACGCCTGGATGGTTCAGTTGGTTAAGTGGCTGCCTTCAGCTCAGATCATGATCCCAGGGTCCTGGGATAGAATCCTGAATCTAGCTCCCGTATTGGTGGGGAGTTTGTTTCTCCCTCTCCCTCCACCTGTCACTCTGCCTACTTGCATTTCCTATCTCTCTTTCAAATAAATAAAATCTTGAAAAAAAATAATAAAATTTAAAAAAATAAAATGTCAGATATGGCATTCAGGAAAACATTTACAAAGTTACTAACTGGGCTTGGAAAAAAAAGCATAAAAGACACTAGAGAATCTCTTAGTGGAGAAATAAAATCTAATCAGGCTGAAAGTAAAAATGTTTTAACTAAGATGTAGTTTAAATTAAAAACCAACAGCTAGGATAAATGACACAGAAGAGAGTCCTGTCATAGAAGACATATATGGAAATGAAGGAATCTGAGGAAAAGAGAGAAAAACTACTAATGAACCATGAGGGGAGGCTTTGAGAAATCAGTGATACCATAAAACAAAACAATATTAGAATTACTGTGGTCTTCAAGCTCTTTTACAAAGCTGTCATCATCAAGGCAGCATGGTACTGGCACAAAAACAGACACATAGATCAATGGAACAGAATAGAGAGCCCAGAAATAGACCCTCAACTCTATGGTCAACTAATCTTCAACAAAGCAGGAAAGAATGTCCAATGGAAAAAAGACAGCCTCTTCAATAAATGGTGTTGGGAAAATTGGACAGCCACATGCAGAAAAATGAAATTGGACCATTTCCTTACACCACACACAAAAATAGACTCAAAAGGGATGAAAGACCTCAATGTGAGAAAGGAATCCATCAAAATCCTTGAGGAGAACACAGGCAGCAACCTCTTCGACCTCTGCCGCAGCAACATCTTCCTAGGAATATCGTCATAGGCAAGGGAAGCAAGGGCAAAAATGAACTATTGGGATTTCATCAAGATCAAAAGCTTTTGCACAGCAAAGGAAACAGTTAACAAAACCAAAAGACAACTGATAGAATTGGAGAAGATATTTGCAAACTACATATCAGATAAAGGACTAGTGTCCAAAATCTGTAAAGAACTTAGCAAACTCAACACCCAAAGAACAAAGAATCCAATCAAGAAATGGGCAGAGGACATGAACAGACATTTTTGCAAAGAAGATATCCAGATGGCCAACAGACACATGAAAAAGTGCTCCATATCACTCGGCATCAGGGAAATACAAATCAAAACCAAAATGAGATATCACCTCACACCAGTCAGAATGGCTAAAATTAAAAGTCAGGAAATGACAGATGCTGGCGAGGATGTGGAGAAAGGGGAACCCTCCTACACTGTTGGTGGGAATGCAAGCTGGTGCAACCACTCTGGAAAACAGCATGGAGGTTCCTCAAAATGTTGAAAATAGAACTACCCTATGACCCAGCAATTGGACCACTGGTTATTTACCCTAAAGATACAAATGTAGTGATGCAAAGGGGCACGTGCACCCGAATGTTTATAGCAGCAATGTCCACAATAGCCAAACTATGGAATGAACCTAGATGTCCATCAACAGATGAATGGATCAAGAAGATGTGGTATATATACACAATGGAATACTATGCAGCCATCAAAAGAAATGAAATCTTGTCATTTGCGACAACATGGATGGAACTAGAGCGTATCATGCTTAGCGAAATAAGTCAAGCAGAGAAAGACAACTATCATATGATCTCCCTGATATGAGGAAGTGGTGATGCAACATGGGGGCTTAAGTGGGTAGGAGAAGAATCAATGAAACAAGATGGGATTGGGAGGGAGACAAACCATAAGTGACTCTTAATCTCACAAAACAAACTGAGGGTTGCTGGGGGGGAGGGGAGTTGGGAGAAGGGCGGTGGGATTATGGACATTGGGGAGGGTATGTGCTTTGGTGAGTGCTGTGAAGTGTGTAAACCTGGCGATTCACAGACCTGTACCCCTGGGGATAAAAATATATGTTTATAAAAAATAAAAAATTTTTAAAAATAGGGAAAAAAAGAATTATTGTGGTCCCAGAGGAAGAAGAAAGAGAGAGAATGGGACATAAAGTATATCTGAACAAATCACAGTTGAGAACTTCTCTAATATGAGAAAGGGAGCAGACATTCAGGTCCAGGAAGTAGAGAGAACCCTCTTCAACATCAATAAAAATAGATCAACACCCTGACATATAATAATGAAGTTTTCAAACTTCAGAGATAAAGAGAAAATCCTGAAAGCTCAAGACAAAAACTCCTTAATTAACAAGGTTAGGAATATTAGACCAGCAGCAGACCTATCCACAGAGAACTGACAGGCCAGAAACGGCTGGCATGATATATTCAGAGCACTGAATGATAAAAAGATGCAGCCAAGAATACTATATCCATCTAGGCTCTCATTGAAAATAGGAAAGATCAAAAGCTTCCAGGACATACAAAAAATAAAAGAATTTGCAAATACCAGCCCTAGAGGAAATATTGAAATGGGTCTTCTAAGCAAAGAGAGAGCCCATAAGTAACATAGACCAGAAAGGAACAGAGACAATCTATAGATATAGGGCCTTTTCAGGAAATACAATGGCACTAAATTCATATCTTTCAATAGTTACTCTGAATGTAAATGGGCTAAATACTCTAATCAAAAGACAGAGTATCAGATCGGTTAAAAAAATAGGATCCATCCATATGCTGTCTACAAGAGACCCAATTTAGATAAAAAGACACCTCCAGATTGAATGGGAGTGGGTGGGGAAATAATTTTCATGCTAATGGACCCCAAAAGAAACAGAAGTAGAATCCACATATCAGGCAAATTAGATTTTAAACAAAAGCCTGCAGTAAGGGATGAAGAGGGATACTATATCATACTTAAATGGTCTATCTAACAAGATCTAACAATTATAAATACTTATCTTCCTAACGTGGGAGCAGTCAATAATATAAAATAGTTAATAACCCAATTAAAGAAATACATTGATAATAATGTAATAATACTAGAGGACTTTAATACCCCACTCATTGAAATGGACAGATCATCTAAGCAGAAGATCAACAAGGAACCAAGGGCTTTGAATGACACTGGATTACAAGGACTTCATGGATATATACAGAACATTCCAACCTAAAGCAACAGAATACACATTCTTCTCAAGTGCACATGAAACATTTTCCAGAATAGGTCCAATACTGGGCAACAAATCAAATCTTAACTGGTAACAAAAGATTGGGATTTCTCCCTGTATATTTTCAGACTACACTGCTTTGAGATGTGAACTCAATCACAAGAAGAAATTTGGAAGGAACTAAAACACTTGGAGGATAAAGAGCATCCTGCCAACAAATGAATGGGTCAACCAGGAAATTAGAGAAGAATTTTAAAAATTCATGGAAACAAATGAAAATGAAAACACAACTGTTCAAAACCATTGGGATACAACAAAGGTGGTCCTAAGAAGAACATACAATGAAAAACAAGTCTTTCTCAAAAAATTAGAAAATTCTCAAATATACAGGCTAACTTTAAACCTAAAGGAGCTGGAGAAAGAACAGTAAATAAAGCCTAAACCAAGTAGGAAAAGAGAAATAATAAAGATTAGAACAGAAATCAATGAAATAGAAACCAAAAGTACAGTAGAACAAATCAATGAAACTAGAAGCTGGTTCTTTGACAGAATTAATAAGATAGATAAACCCCTGGCCAGATTTATCAAAAATAAAAGAGAAAGGACTGAAATTAATAAGATCATGAATGAAAGTGGAGAGATCATGACCAACACCAAGGAAATGGAAATAATTTTAAGAACAGATTATGACCAACTATATTCCAACAAATTAGGCAATCTAGAAGAAATGGATGCATTCCTAGAAACTTATAAACTACCAAAACTGAAGCAGGAAGAAAAAGAAAAGCTGAACAGACCCATAGCCAGCAAGGAAATTGAAGCAATAATCAAAACTCTCTGAAGAAACAAGAGTCAGGGCAAGATGGCTTCCCAGGAGAACTCTACCAAATATTGAAAGAATTGATACCTATTCTTCTGAAGATGTCTCAAAAAATTAAAAGGAAGGAAAATTTCCAAACTCATTCTATGAAGCCAGCATCACCTTGATCCCAAAACCAGACAAAGACCCCACCAAAAAGGAGAATTACAGATCAATATCCCTGATGGACATGGATGCCAAAATTCTTACCAAGATACCAGCCAATAGGATCCAACATTACAATAAAAGGATGATTTATCATGACATAGTGCGATTTATTCCTGGGCTGGAAGAGTGTTTCGACATTCACAAATCAATCAGTGTTGCACACTGCATTAATAAAAGAAAGGACAAGAAACATATGATCCTCTAAATTGATACAGAAAAAACATTTGACAAAATACAGAATGCCTTTTTTTTTGTGCGTAAATAAGATTTTTAAAAAATTTTTTATTTCTTATAAACATATAATATATTTTTATTCCCAGGGGTACAGGTGTGTGAATCGCCAGGTTTACACACTTCACAGCACTCACCATAGCACATACCCTCCCCAATGTCCATAAACCCACCACCCTCTACCGACCTCCCTCCCCCCAGCAACCCTCAGTTTGGCCAAGTGTTGCAAACAGCACAATGCCAACATTCATTACCTAACTTGTTTATACTGTGCCCAGCCTCCTCCATCCAGAGCAGCCTCAGTTCCAGCACTGTGGGTACCCTCCCCCAGAAGACTGGTATAAATCTTGCCAAGGAAACATCTCCCATAATATGCTTTGTGGGGCCTTGGTCCTAGTGGCAGTGGCAGCTGGTCACCTCCTGCAGAGGATGATGCACCTTGTTAAAACTATACACCCTGCAAAAACAGGCCCAGCCTACCCAAGTATCCATGACTGATGCACATCCTCTGTGGAAAAGGACCGGTACCACCTCATTAAAAGCATATGCCTCACCCACTACATTCAAGGGCAAGAGACATAGCTGACTTTCCTAACACACAGAAGCAGACACAGAAAGATAAAATGAAGAGAGAGGGGAGTCTTTCCCAAATGAAAGAACAGAACAAAATCACAAATGAATCAGTAAGCAAAATGGAGGTAAGTAATATGCCTGATAGATAATTTAAAGTAATGATCATAAAGATATTCACTGGACTTGAAAAATGAGTGGAGGAGCTCAGTTAGATCCTTTAAAAAGTGATAAAAAGGCACCAATCAGAGATAAAAAATAATTAAAATTAAAAATACACTGCATGGAATAAGCAGCAGTCTAAAAAAAAATAAAAATAAAAAAGGAATAAGCAGCCGGCTAAAGGAAGTGGAAGAATGAATCAGTGACCTATAAGACAGAGTAATGAAAAGTAATCAAGCTGAACAGGTGAAAGAAAAAAAAATTGCACAAAAGGAGAATAGACATGGGAAACTCAGTGACTCCACCAAGTGTAATAGTATTCATATTATAGGGATCCCAGAAGTAGAAGAGCACAAAAAGGACGGAAATTTATTTGAAGAAATAATAGCTTAAAACTGCCCATATTGGGGGATAGAAACAGAAATTCACATCTGGAAGACATAGAGATCCCCCAACAAAGTCACCCAAGGAGGTACACACCAAGACACATATTAATTAAAGTGGCAAAATCAGTAATAAAGAATTTTAAAAGCAGGAAAAAAAACCAGTTACATGCAAGGGAAACCATAAGGCTATCAGAGAACAGTTCAGCAGAAACCTTGCAGGCCAGAAGGGAGTGCCATGATATATGTGAAGTGCTGAAAAGCAAAAATTTGTAGCCAAGAATACTCTACTCAGGAATGCTGTCATTCAGAATAAAAGGAAAGAAAGAATTTCCGGGACAAACAGAAGTTAAAGGAGTTCATGACTACTAAACCACTCCTAAAAATGTTAGAGGAGACTCACTGAATGAAATGTAAAGACCAAAAGTGAGAGTAAGAAAAGTAGGAAACACAAAAGCGGTAAAACTAAGTATATCTGTAAGAATCAAAGGACTCTGATGTTCTCCTCTAGGATTCTTATACTGTTGGTGGGAATGCATGTTGGTGCAGCCTCTTTGGAGAACAGTGTGGAGATTCCTCAAGAAATTAAAAATAGAACTTCCCTATGACCCTGCCATTGCACTCCTGGGTATTTACCCCAAAATTACAGATGTCGTGAAAAGAAGGGCCATCTGGACCCCAATGTTTATAGCAGCAATGGCCACAGTCGCCAAACTGTGGAAAGAACCAAGATGCCCTTCAACGGACGAATGGATAAGGAAGATGTGGTCCATATACACTATGGAGTATTATGCCTCCATCAGAAAGGATGAATACCCAAGTTTTGTAGCAACATGGACGGGACTGGAAGAGATTATGCTGAGTGAAATAAATAAAGCAGAGAGAGTCAATTATCATATGGTTTCACTTATTTGTGGAGCATAACAAATAACATGGAGGACATGGGAAGTTAGAGAGGAGAAGGGAGTTGGGGGAAATTGGAAGGGGAGGTGAACCATGAGAGACTATGGACTCTGAAAAATAATCTGAGGGTTTTGAAGTGGCGGAGGGTGGGAGGTTGGGGGAACCAGGTGGTGGGTATTAGAGAGGGCACAGACTGCATGGAGTACTGGGTGTGGTGCAAAAATAATGCATACTGTTATGCTGAAAATAAATAAAAAAATAAATTTTAAAAAAAGAACCAAAGGACTCACAAAATAAAAGGATTATAAAGGATGACACCATATACCTAAAAGGTGGTGGTGAGAGGAGTAAGAATAGGTCAAACTTAAGTGAAAATCAACATAATATAAAAAGCTATATACAGAGGATATTATATACCAATCTAATGATAACAACAAATTAAAAACCAGTAACAGATATGTGAAAACAAAAGAAAAAGGAATCCAGGTATTTCACTAAAGAAAACAAACTTATAGTGGGAGAAGAGAGCAAGGGAGCAAAGTAACAGAGAGCATCTGCCTTTGACTCAGGTCATAATTTGGGGGTCCTGGGATTGAGCCCCACAATAGGCTAACTGCTCAGTGGGGAGTCAGCTTCTCTGTCTCCCCCTGCTCATGCTCTAGTTCTCTCTTTCTAACTTGTTCATTCTCTCTCTCTCCCCCTAATAAATAAAATCTCTTAAAAAACACCAAAATGGCAATAAATACACACCTATCAATAATTACTTTGAATTTAAATGGATTATGTGCTCCAATCAAAAGACACAGAATAACAGAATGGGTTAAAAAGAAAAGACCCATCGATATGCAGTCTATGAGAGACTCATTTTAGACCTAAAGTCACATGCAGATTGAAAATGAAGGGATAAAGTAACAATTATCATGCAAATGTAAGTGAAAAGAAAGCCAGGATAGCATTCTCATATCAGACCACAATGACTTTAAAACAAAGACTGTAACAGAAGACAAAGAAAGACACTATATAATCATTTAAGGGGACAATCAACAAGAAGACTTAACAATTGTAAATATTTATGCACCCAACATAGGAGCATCCAAATACACAAGACAGTTAATAACAAATTTAAAACAAACTAATCCATAGTAATACAATAATAGCACAGAATTTTAACACCCCATTTACATCAATGGACAGATCATCTAAACAGGAAATAAAAAAGAAACCATGGCCCTTAATGACACATGGTACCAGATGAATTTAATAGATATATTCAGTACATTTTATCCTAAAACAGCAGAATGCACATTGTTTTCAAGTGCACATGCAACGTTCTCCAGAATAGATCACATAATAAGTCACAAAGCAAGTCTCAACAATTTCAATAAGATCAGTTATACCACGCATCATTCTGACTAAAACACAATGAAACTAGAACTCAACCAAAAGAAAAAAATTGGAAAGAGCACAAATACATAGAAGTTAAAAAGAAACATGCTACTAAACAATTAATGGGTCAACCAAGAAATCAAAAAGAAAATTAAAAAATACCTGGAGACAAATTAAAATGAAAACACAATGGAGCAAAAACAGTTGTAAGAGGGAAATTTATAGCAGTAAAGGCCTACCTGAAGAAGAAAAATCTCAAATAAACAACTCAAGCTTACACCTAAAGGAGCTAGAATAAGAACAGAAAAATCTCAAAATCAGCAGAAGGAATGAAATGATAACAATTAGAGAAAAAATAAATGATATAGAAATTAAAATTCCATAGAACAAATCAATGAAAACCAGAGCTAGTTTTTTGAAAAAGATCAACAAAATTGATAAACCTCTATCCAGAATCATCAAAGCAAATGAGAGAACTCAAATGAACAAATTCAGATATTAAAGAGGAGAAATAAGAACAAACACCACAGAAATGAAAAGAATTGTAAGTGAATATTATGAAACAATTATATGTTAACAAATTGCACAACCTAGAAGAAATGGACAAATTTCTAGAACCACAATCTTCTGACACTGAATCATAAAGAAATTGAAAATCTGGATAGACTGATTACTAGTAATAAAATTGAATTGATAAATAGATAAATTTTACCAAACATTTAAATAAGAGTTAATACCTATTTTTCCCAAACCTTTCCAAAAATAGAAGAGGAAAGAAAACTTCCAAACTCATTCTATGAGGCCAGCATGCCTCTGATAAAAAAAAAAAAAAGGCAGATAAATAGATAACAAAAAAGAGAATTACAGACCAATATATCTGATGAACATGGATGCAAAAATCCTCAACAAAGTATTACTAAACCAAATCCAATAATACATTAAAAAAAATCATTCACCACAATCGAGTGGGATTTATTCCTGGAGCAAAAGGGTGATTCAATATTTACAGATCAATGAATGTGACATATCACATCATTAAGAGAAAGGATAAAAATTATATGACTATTCAACAGATACAGGAAAAGCATTTCATAAAGTACAACATCCATTCATAATAAAAACCCTCAACAAAGTAGGTTTAGAGGGAACATACCTCAACATAAAAAAGACCTTATATAAAAAACCTGCTGCCAACATCATCCTCAATGGGGAAAAACTAAGAGCTTCTTCCCTAAGGTCAGGGATGTCCACCCTCACTACATTTATTCAGTAAAGTACAGGAAGTCCTAAACACAGCAATCTGACAACAAAAACAAAAGAAAGTCATGTCTTCTATCCATTTCTTGACTGGATTATTTGTTTTGGGGGGGGTTTGAGTTCGAGACGTTTTTTATAGATTTTTGATACCAGCCCTTTATCTGTAATGTCATTTGCAAATATCTTCTCCCATTCTGTGGGTTGCCTCTTAGTTTTGTTAATTGTTCCCTTTGCTGTGCAGAACTTTTTTCTTGATGAAGTCCCAGAAGTTCATTTTTGCTTTTGTTTCCCTTGCCTTTAGAGGCATGTCTTGAAAGAAGTCGCTGTGGCCAATGTCCAAGAGGTTACTGCCTATGTTCTCCTCTGGGATTGTGGTGGATTCCTGTCTCACATTTAGGTCTTTCATCCATTTTGAGTTTATCTTTGTGTATGGTGTAAGAGAATGGCCCAGTTTCATTCTTCTGCATGTGGCTGTCTAGTTTTTCCAGCACGATTTATTGAAGATACTTTTATTTTCATTGGAACTCTCTGTACATTTTTAATGTAAATGCAAACTGGTACAGCCACTGTGAAAGACAGTATGGAGTTTCTCAAAACATTAAAAATAGAAGTACCCAATGATCCAGTAACCACATTAGTGGGTATTTACCCAAAGAACACAAAATAACTAATTCAAATGTATATGTGAACTCCTATGTTTATAGCAACATTATTTACAGCAGCCAAACTATGGAAACAGTCCAAGTGTCCATCTGTAGACAAATGGATAAGGAAGATGTGGTGTATATATATACACAATGCAATATTATTCAGCTATAAAAATGAATTAAATCTTCTTTGCACATATCAGATAAAGGGCTAGTATTCAAAATCTATAAAAAATACTTATCAGACAACACCCAAAGAACAAATAATCCCATCAAGAAATGGGCAGAGGACATAAACAGACATTCCTGTAAAGAAGACATCCAAACGGCCAGGAGACACATGAGAAAGTGTTGAACATCACTTTGCATCAAGGAAATACAAATCAAATGAGATACCACCTCACACTAGTAAGAAGGGCTAAAATTAACAAGTCAGAAAACGACTTTCACTGCAAGGATGCAGAAAAAGGGGAACCCTCCTACACTGTTGGTGGGAATGCAAGCTGCTGCAGCCACTCTGGAAAACGGTATGGACAGTATGGACATTCCTCAAAAAGTAGAAAATAGAGCTACTTTACAACCCAGCATTTGCACTACTGGGTATTTACCCTAAAGATACAAATGTAGTGATCTGAAGGGGCACATTCACCCCAGTGTTTATAGCAGCAATGTCCACAATAGCCAAACTATGGGAAGAGCCTTGCTGTCCATCAACAGATGGATTCATAAAGAAGATGTGATATATATATATATATCCATCAAAAAACCTGAAATCTTGCCTTTTGTAATGACATGAATGGAACTAAAGGGTGTTATGCTGAGTAAAATAAGTCAATCAGAGACAGACAATTATCATATGATCTCAAGTGATATGAGAAATTTGAGAAACAAGACAGAGGATCATAGGGGAAGGGAGGGAAAAATGAAACAAGATGAAACCAGAGAGGGAGGCAAACCATAAGAGACTCAATCTCAGGAAACAAACAGGGTTGCTGGAGGGGAAGGGGGCAGTGAGGATGCGGTGGCTGTGTGATGGACACTGGGGAAGGTATGTGCTATGGTGAGTGCTGTGAATTGTGTAAGACTGATGAATCACAGACCTGTACCCCTGAAGCAAATAATATATGTTAATTAAAAATAAATTGTTTATTTAAAAATGAATGAAATCTTGCCATTTGCAACAACATAAATAGAGCAAGGGAGCATAATGGTAAGCGAAATAAGTCAGTCAGAGAAAGATCAGTATCATATGATTTACTCATATGTAGAATTTAAGAAACAAAACAAATGAGAAAAGAAAAAAGAAAGATAGACAAAAAAAGAAACATACTCTCAACTATAGAGAGTAAAATGATCATTCCCAGAATGGAGGGGATTGGGGGAATGGGTGAAATAGGTGATGGGGATTAAAGAGTACACTTATCATGACAAAATAAATAAATAAATAAATAGATAAACAAAGGAAATATGAGAGAAATATCAGAAATTTAGGGACACTTATTTAATGCTTTAAAAATTCAATCACTAGAAGAAATATTTTTATATCCCATTTCTAAAAAAGGACCTATATACAGAATATATAAAGAAATTTTAAAATTTGGTAATAAGAAACCAAAACATCCAATAATTTTTACAAATGGTTTAAGCAGATATTTTACCCAAGAAAAAAGGCAGACAGAAAATACATGAAAAACTGTAATCAGAAAATGCAGTTTAGGGACACCTGAGTGGGTCAGTCAGTTAAACATATGACTTTAGCTCAGGTCATGATCCCAGGGTCCTGGGATCAAGTCTCACATTGTGCACTTTGCTCAGTGCAGAGCCTGCTTCTTCTTCTGCCCCTCCCCTCTCACTCGTGCTCTCTCTCTTTAACAAATAAATAAATAAAGTTTTTTTTTTAAAAGAAAATACAATTTATAACCACAATATGGTACCATTAGCAGCCTAATCAAAGAGCTATAAGTTGTTTCAAAACTGGCAATATGAAGTGCTTGCAAGGATATAGAACTAGAATTACGATGCACTGGTGATAGGCATTTACAATGATATGTCCATTTTGAAAAAGAAGTTAACAATTCCTAATAAAGTTAAGTGTACCTTTATTTTACAACTCAGCAATCCTACTCCTAGGTATTAACCCAAGATAAATATAAACTATGTCACATTAAAACTTTTATGTGAATGTTTAGAGAATCTTTATTCATAATCATTGAAAACTGCAAATATATTCCAAATATTTTTCCACTGCTGAATCTATAAACTTCAATAGGGTACTACTCAGAAAAAACAGGAAATATTACTAATAGATGCAACAAACATGGATGAATTTCAAATGGATTATCTAAGTGAAAGAAGCCAGACACAAAAGGCTACTACTGTATGCTTTCATTAATATGACCTTCTGGAAAGGGCAAAACTGTAGAAGCAAAAACCAGATCAGTGGGAGCCAGGAGCTGGTGGGGAGGGGAATGAATAACAACAAAGAGGCATAAGAGAATTTTTCCTTTTGATAGAACTGTTCTACTTATACCTGGGTTGTATTGGTAGTTATATGACTGTTTATTACAAAGAGTAAATTATACTGTACATAAATTACATATTAATTTTTTTAAATATAGAACTTAACTAAAATAAACAAAAAAAGTAAAAAGAAGCAAAAGGACTTCCATTCAAAATAAAGCTCCAAAAATGAACCAAAAAGAAGTCGACAACATGAATAGACCAATATCTAATAACGAGATTGAAGCAGTGATCAAAAACCTCCCAAAAAACAAGAGCCCAGGACCTGACAGATTCCCTAGGGAATTCTACCAAACCTTCAAAGAAGAAATAACACCTATATTCCTGAAGCTGTTTCAAAAATTCAAGCAGAAGGAAAACTTCCAGACTCTTTCTATGAAGCCAGCATTACCCTGATCCCCAAACCAGGCAAAGACCCTACCAAAAAGGAGAATTGTAGACCAATATCACTGATGAATATGGATGCTAAGATTCTCAACAAGATCCTAGCAAACAGGATCCAACAGCACATTAAAAATATTATACACCATGACCAGGTGGGATTCATACCTGGGTTACAAGGATGGTTCAACATTCGCAAAACAATCAATGTGATAGAACAAATCAATAAGAGCAGAGAGAAGAACCACATGGTCTTCTCAATTGATGCAGAAAAAGCATTTGACAAAATCCAGCATCCATTCCTGATTAAAACGCTTCAAAGTATAGGGATAGAGGGAACATTCCTGAACCTCATCAAATCTATCTATGACAGCAAATATCATCCTCAATGAGAAAAAGCTTGCAGCCTTCCCGTTGAGATCAGGAACAAGACAAGGATGTCCACTTTCACCACTCTTGTTCAACATAGTATTAGAAGTCCTAGCAACAGCAATCAGACAACAAAGAGAAATAAAAGGTATCCAAATTGGTAATGAAGAAACGAAACTCTCTCTCTTCGCAAGTGACATGATTCTTTATATGGAAAATCCAAAAGATTCCACCCCCAAACAACTAGAACTCATACAGCAATTCAGCAATGTGGCAGGATACAAAGTCAATGTGCAGAAATCGGTCGCTTTCTTATACACTAACAATGAAAATACAGAAAGGGAAATTAGAGAACCGATTCCATTTACTAGAGCACCAAGAACCATAAGATACCTGGGAATAAACCTAACCAAAGAGGTAAAGGATCTGTACTCGAGGAACTTAAGAACACTCATGAAAGAAATTGAAGAAGACACAAAAAAATGGAAGACCATTCCATGCTCTTGGATTGGAAGAATAAACATTGTTAAAATGTCTATACTGCCTAGAGCAATCTATACTTTTAATGCCATTCCGATCAAAATTCCACCGGTATTCTTCAAAGAGCTGGAGCAAGTAATCCTAAAATTTGTATGGAATCAGAAGAGACCCTGAATTGCTAAGGAAATGTTGAAAAACAAAAATAAAGCTGGGGGCATCACGTTACCTGATTTCAAGCTTTATTACAAAGCTGTGATCACCAAGACAGCATGGTACTGGCATAAAAACAGACACATAGACCAGTGGAACAGAGTATAGAGCCCAGATATGGACCCTCAACTCTATGGTCAATTAATCTTCAACAAAACAGGAAAAAATATACAGTGGAAAAAAGACAGTCTCTTCAATAAATGGTGCTGGGAAAACTGGGCAGCTATATGTAGAAGAATGAAACTCAACCATTCTCTTACACCATACACAAAGATAAACTCAAAATGGATAAAAGACCTCAATGTGAGACAGGAATTCATCAGACTCCTAGAGGAGAACATAGGCAGTAATCTCTTCGATATCAGCCACAGCAACTTCTTTCAAGATATGTCTCCAAAGGCAAAGGAAACAAAAGCGAAAATAAACTTTGGGGACTTCATCAAAATCAAAAGCTTCTGCACAGCAAAGGAAACAGTCAAAAAAAAAAAAAAACAACAAAGAGGCAACCCAAGGAATGGGAGAAGATATTTGTAAATGACAGTACAGACAAAAGGTTGATATCCCGGATCTATAATGAACTCCTCAAACTCAACACACATGAAACAGGCAAACATATCAAAAAATGGGCAGAAGATATGAACAGATACTTCTCCAATGAAGACATACAAATGGCTATCAGACACATGAAAAATTGTTCATCATCTTTAGCCCTCAGGGAGATTCAAATTAAAACCACATTGAGATATCACCTTACACCAGTTAGAATGGCCAAAATTAACGAAACAAGAAACAACATGTGTTGGAGAGGATGTGGAGAAAGGGGAACCCTCTTCCACTGTTGGTGGGAATGCAAGTTGGTGCAGCCTCTTTGGAGAACAGTGTGGAGATTCCTCAAGAAATTAAAAATAGAGCTTCCCTATGACCCTGCAATTGCACTCCTGGGTAGTTACCCCAAGGATACAGATGTCGTGAAAAGAAGGGCCATCTTTACCCCAATGTTTATAGCAGCAATGGCCACGGTCACAAAACTATGGAAAGAACCAAGATGCCCTTCAACGGACGAATGGATAAGGAAGATGTGGTCCATATACACTATGGAGTATTATGCCTCCATCAGAAAGGACGAATACCCAACTTTTGTAGCAGCATGGACGGGACTGGAAGAGATTATGCTGAGTGAAATAAGTCAAGCAGAGAGAGTCAATTATCATATGGTTTCACTTATTTGTGGAGCATAACAAATATCATGGAGGACAAGGGGTGTTAGAGAGGAGAAGGGAGTTGGGTAAATTGGAAGGGGAGGTGAATCATGAGAGACTATGGACTCTGAAAAACAATCTGAGGAGTTTGAAGTGGCGGGGGGGTGGGAGGTTGGGGTACCAGGTGGTGGGTATTATAGACGGCATGGATTGCATGGAGCACTGGGTGTGGTGAAAAAATAATGAATACTGTTTTTCTGAAAATAAATAAATTGAAAAAATTTTAAAAAATAAGCCTACACATTAAAAAAATGAAACAGAATAGTACACACAGAAACTGTTCTATGAATATATGAAAACTTGATGGTGGGAAAGGCACTATATATGAGAGAAGCATGTGTGGCTGAAAGGCGTGCCAAGACTACAGGTTATTCATGTGTAAAAACTACATTCCTACCTACGACACACATAAACATTAGTTGCCAGGATGTTGGATAACTTAAATAAGAAATACAGTTCATGAAAAGTAATTTGAGTAGTCAATGACTATAAGACAACCAGTATCATTAGATAGTCAAGGAAATGCAAATTAAAAGGAAATAACATTTTATAAGTCTCACCCTGGGAAAAATTTAGAAGCATGACTATACAAAGTATTGGTAAGGAAGTGAAACAGAACTCTCATATGTTGCTAGAGGGAAGTGAAGATTAGCATCATTTTAGAGAGCAATTTAGTAATACGTGTTAAATCTGAGATGTGTATATACTATAACTGTTATTCCATTGATTATACAGAAACAACAGAACAACAGAAACCCTCACACATGTGTACAAAGAGGTCCAACAACCACATCCATTCAGTGTTTTAAATGTGATTCTGTTTAGGCTTAATGGTAGTAATAGGTATCTTTCAGCAAATAGTACTATTTCCATTAGAAATAGGTATTCCTGGGACGCCTGGGTGGCTCAGTTGGTTGGGTGGCTGCCTTCGGCTCAGGTCATGATCCCAGCGTCCTGGGATCCAGTCCCCCGTCCGGCTCCTTGCTCGGCGGGGAACCTGCTTCTCCCTCTGCCTCTGCCTGCCATTCTGTCTGCCTGTGCTCGCTCTCCCCGCCCCCCCCCCCGATAAATAAATAATATCTTTAAATAAAAAAAAAAAGAAAGAAATAGGTATTCCTTTGCAATCACTGTAGATTAATGTGCTGCAAGAAAGATGTTGTCTCTTTCATTTTGTCATGGAATAAATTAATGTGATAGGCCCATCTGAATTGAGCATAACCCAGGCTTTCTACCTAGAATCACACATCTTTTCTTCACAATTCAATATCAGTAGTTTTCCCCTCCATGTCTTTAGTAGAGTTTTCCTATTCCTTTGATGCCATTCTGAAGAATTCCATCTGCCAAATACATTGTATGCTAAGCTATCTTTTCTTAACCTTAGTGTTAAGCCAGAAAACTCTCATATTTTTTCTCTTATATCAGTATTAGCCAGAACATGCTCTCTTAAAATTTTCTTATGAGGAGCCATCTTCTATGTTGACATATACCTACACTGCTGTTACTTTTGCCTATTCCAGCATTGAAATAGCTAGGCCTTGTTTCAGTATCCTTTGTTAGAAAACATACCATGTCCCACAAAACCTTGGCATTCACAGATTGTAAGACTGGGACTATGAGGGTATTCTATTCACTCTTACTCTGCTTTAGTCTTTTCCTAAAACGCAGAACCAATAGCCCTGAGATTGGGTCCTGGCTTTCCTATTTATTAAGTAAACTTAATAAATTTTAGTCTTAGTTTCCACCATTGTAAAATGAGTATATCAATACCTGCCCTCTTAATAAACCAGGGGGTGTATATATCTTTCTGAGTTAGTGTTTTCATTTTCTTCAGTTAAATACCCAGTAGTAAAATTACTGGTCTATATGGTATTTCTATTTTCTAATATTCTGAGGAAACTCCATATTGCTTTTCACAGGAGCTATATCAGTTTACATTCTCACCAACAGTGCACAAGGGTTCAACAGGGTTCAATAGCAATAAAACAAAGATTTTCTTTAACTTGTTCTCACAGTTCCAGTGTGAAAAGTTAGATAATAAATTAGATAAACAAAGATAAAAATGCTGGGTGTGAAAGAAGGACTTTAAAATTATAAAGTGGTACTCATAGTGTAGGGTCTTAAGTAGAGTGGGTCAGATAAATTCCATGATACACTAAACCTTGTCTCTGCTCCCCATGTGATCTAATGCTGGCTCCCTAGTAAACATTACTGATAGCTATCCTCATTAGGAGTTAAGGGGATGACTAAAGAAAACAATAATGTTGAAAGGCTGCTGTTATTTGTCATTTGATGTCTACATTTATTCTTGGTCTTGGATCTTCTGGCTACAGGTTATGGAAGACTTATACCTCTCTATTTCAATTTGGGCTTCTGCTGACAACATCATTTTGTTCCCATGCTTTGTTCCCATCACTTTGTTCCCATAGGCCAGCAGGCCAGCTCTGCCTATTATCCTATTGCTAAGGATTCTAGACCAGTATACCAGTAAAAGATGGTTAAGAGATTTGAAAACAGAAATTGCTTCCTGATTTTCCTTACCTCTCAATTGCCTATTCTCATTATGAATGTGACTAAGCAGTAGTTTTAACATATTAGGCTCAAATTCCTGCAATGAAATATACACTTTCACTTCCTAGCACAGGAGTTGTCCATTAATCTACATTGCAATTTATGACCCAGGGTTAAGTACACTTCAACACCCCTGATAGGTGGCTCCACGCTTAATAGGCAGGTAACTCTACTTCTTCTAACACTCTTTTTTTCTTTCCTTCTTTTAAGAGGCTTTTCTATTCACTAAAAATGTAACTGTAGAAAAAGAAATTAGATAATCAATTCCATTGACAATAGCACTAAAAAACATAAGACACCTCATGAAAAAAACCTAACCAGGTAACGGATCTATATTCTGGAAACTACAGAACACTTATGAAAGAAATTGAGAAAAAAAAGATGCAAAAACATTCCATACTTGTAGATCTGAAGAATAAACATTGTGAAAATGTCTAAGCTGCCCAGAGCAATCTACACATTCAATGCAATCCCTATCAAAACACTATCAACATTTTTCACAGTTGGAACAAATAATCCTAAAATTTGCATGGAACCAGAAAAGACGCCAAATCACCAAGGAAATGTTGAAAAATAAAAACAAAGGTGGGGGCATCATGTTTTGCTTTTTAGATTCAACCTATAAGTGAAGTTATATGGTATTTGTTTTACTCTGTTTGACTTATTTCATTTAGCATAGTACCATCTGAGTCTATCCATGTTGTTGCAAAAGGAAATATATCATTTCACTGGCTGAGTAATATTCT
Source organism: Mustela nigripes (assembly GCF_022355385.1). Lineage (NCBI taxonomy): Eukaryota > Metazoa > Chordata > Mammalia > Carnivora > Mustelidae > Mustela > Mustela nigripes. Next base: position 2,841,546 of record NC_081575.1, on the reverse strand, counting down.
ATTATGTATAAGTATGTGTATATGAAAATGTATCACATTTTCTTGAATCCATTTATCTATGGATGGAAACAGGAATTACTTATATATCTTGGCTATTGTAATATTGCTGTAATAAATAAGGGCTACATATATCTTTTTGAATTATTACTTGTCTTTTTGATTCTAGTTACTCTGACAGGAGTAAGATAATGTCTCACTGTGGTTGTGATTTATGCTTCCCTGATGATTAGTGATGCTGAGCATCTTTTAATGTGTCTCCTCACTATCTGCATGTCTTCTTTGTAAAAATGTTTATTCAGTTCCTCCACCCATTTAAAAAAAATTTTTAATTTAAATTCAATTTACATAACACACACTGTATTAATAGACTCAGAGGTAGAATTTAGTGATTTATTAGTTGCATACAACTCAGTGCTCATTAATTCAAGGGCACTCCTTAATGCCCATCACTCAATTACTCCATAGCTCCACCCACCTCAGCAACCCTCAGTTTGTTTCCTATAGTTAAGAGACTCTTATGATTTGCTACCTTCTATGTTTGCATCTTATTTTATTTTTCTGTCATTTCTATGTTCATCTGTTTTGTTACTTAAATTTCACAATGAAATCATATAGTATTTGTCTTTCTCTGGCTAATTTACTTTGTTCAGCATAATACCCTCTAGTTCTATCCATGTCATTGCAAATGGCAAGATTTCATTCTTTTTGATGACTGAGTAATATTCCTGTGTATGCATGTGCATGTGCGTGTGTGTGTCTGTGTGTACATATACTATATATATATATATACACCCCATCTTCTTTATCCATTCATCTAATGATGGACATATATCTAGGCTTTCCATAGGTTAGCTATTGTGGACACTGCTGCTATAAACGTGAGGATGCACATGCCCCTTCAAATTAATGTATTTGTATCCTTTGAATAAATACCTAGTACTGCAATTTCTGGGTCTTAGGGCAGTTCTATCTTTAACCTCCATACTGTTTTCCAGAGTGGCTGTGCCAGTTTGAATTCCCATGAAATTTCTCCACATCCTAGCCAACATCTGTTGTTTTCTGAGTTGTTAATTTTAGCCATTCTGAACAGTGTGAGGTGGGTACCTCATGCTTTTGATTTCTGTTACCCTGATGCTGAGTGATACTGAGAATTTTTTCATGTGTCTCTTGGCCATTTGTATGTCTTCTTGGGGAAACATCTGTTCATGTCTTCTGTCCATTTATTGACTGGATTTTTTGTTTCTTGGGTACTGAGTTTGATAACTTTATAGATTATGAATACTAGCTCTTTATCTGTTATGTCACATTGTTAATATCTTATTCCATCCTGTAGGTTGCCTTTTAGTTTTGTTAACTCTTTCCTTTGCTGTGCAAAAGCTTTTTATCCTCACAACGTCCCAATAGTTCATTTTTGCTTTTGTTGTCTTGCCTTTGGAGAGGTGTCTAGCCAGAATTTGCTGTGGCCAAGGTCAAAAAGTTGCTACCTGCCTTCTCTTCTTGGATTTTGATGGATTCCCTCCTCCCATTGAGGTCTTTCATCCATTTTGAGTGTTTCTGTGTATGTTGTAAGAAAGTGATCCAATTTCATTCTTCTACATATGGCAGTCCAATTTCCCAACACCATTTGTTGAAGAGACTGTCCTTTTCCATTAGATAGCCTTTCTTGCTTTGTCAAAGATTAGTTGACAATAGAGTTGAGGGTCCACTTCTAGGTTGTCTACTCTCCTCTGGTAATCTATGTGTTTCTTTTTGTGCTAGTATCACACTGTCTTGGTGACTACATCTTCATAATACAGCTTGAAGTGTGGAATTTTGATGCCTCCAGCTTTGGTTTACAATTTAACATTCCATTGGCTATTCAGAATCTTTTCTGGTTCCATACAAATTTTAGGATTGCTTGTTGGAGCTCTGTGAAAACTGCTGATAGTATTTTGATAGGGATTGCATTGAATGTGTAGATTGCTTTGGGTAGCATAGACATTTTAACAATATCTGTTCTAGTCCATGAGCAAGGAATGTTTTTCCATTTCTTTATGTGTTCTTCAATTTCTTTCATAAGTGTCCTATAGTTTTTAGAGTACAGATCCTTTACCTCTTTGGTTAAGTTTGTTCCAGGCATCTTATGGTTTTTGGTTCCTTGATTTCTCTTTCTTCTGCCTCATTGTTAGTATATAGAAATGCAACTGGTTTGGGGTATTGATTTTATATCCTGCAATTTTTCTGAATTCCCGTTATCTGTAGTATCAATTTTTTGGTGGGTTTGTTTTTTGTTTGTTTGTTTTTTGTTTTCCGCACAAAGTATCCTGTCATCTATGAAGAGTGAAAGTTTCACTTCTTCTTTGCTGATCTGAATGACTTTTACTTCCTTTTGTTGTCTTATTGCTGAGCCTAGGACTTCCAGTAATATGTTGAACAACAGTGGAGAGAATGGACATCCCTATCATGTTCCTGACCTTAGGGGAAAAGCCCTCAGTTTTACCCCATTGAGAATGATATTCATTGTGATTGTTTCCTATATGATTTTTATGATATTGAAGTATATTCCCTCTATCCCTACAGAGCGAAGAGGTTGTCTTTTTTTTATGTTGAATTAGCCAACATACAATACATCTCCAGTTTCTGATGTATTGTTCAACAATTCATTAGTTACATGTAACAGCCATTGCTCATCATATCACATGTCCTCCTTAATACCCATCACACGGCTACCCCATCCCCCCAACACCCTTCCCTTCTGTAACCCCCAGTTTGGTTCCTAGAGTCAAGAGTCTATCATGGTTTGATTGTCTCTCTGATTTCTTCCCATTCACTCTTCCCTCCCATCCTCTATGATCCTCCATGTCATTCCTTATGTTCCACATGTGAGTGAAAGCATATGATAATTGTCTTTCTCTGCTTGAATTATTTCACCTAGCATCCATGGTGATGCAAATGATGGGTATTCATTCTTTCTGATGGCTGAGTAATATTATATTGTATATATGAACCACATCTTCTTTATCCATTCATCTGTTGAAGGGCATCTCGGCTCCTTCCATAGTTTGGCTATTGTAGACATTGCTGCTATGAACATTAGGCTATAGATATCCCTTCTTTTCATCTGTATCTTTGGGGTAAATACCTAGTAGTGCAATTGCTGAGCAGTAGGATAGCTCTATTTTTAACATCTTGAGGAACATCCATACCATCTTCTAGAGTGGCTGTACCAACATGCATTCCCACCAAGAGTGTAAGAGGGTTCCTTTCCCTGTGCCCTCACCAACACTTGTTTCCTGCCCTGTTAATTTTTGCCATTCTAATTGGTGTAAGGTGGTATCTCATTGTGGCCTTAATTTGTGTTTCCGTGATGGCTTGTGATGTGGAGCACTATATCATGTGTCTGTTAGCAATTTGTATATCTTCTTTGGAGAACTGTCTTTTAATGACTTCTGCCCATTTCTTTAAAAAGATTTTATTTTTTATTTGACAGATAGAGATCACAAGTAGGCAGAGAGGCAGGCAGAGAAAGAGAGAGAGAGAGGAGGAAGCAGGCTCCCTGCTGATCAGAAAGCCCGATGCAGGGCTCAATCCCATGACCCTGGGATCATGACCCCAGGCAGAGCTGAAGGCAGAGGCCTTAACCCACTGAGCCACCCAGGTGCCCCCTGCCCATTTCTTGACTGGATTATTTGTTTTTGGGGGGAGGTTGAGTTCGAGACATTCTTTATAGGTTTTTGATACCAGCCCTTTATCTGTAATGTCATTTGCAAATATCTTCTCCCATTCTGTGGGTTGCCTCTTCCCTTTGCTGTGCAGAACTTTTTTATCTTGATGAAGTCCAGAAGTTCATTTTTGCTTTTGTTTCCCCTGCCTTTAGAGGCATGTCTTGAAAGAAGTCACTGTGGTCAATGTCCAAGAGGTTACTGCCTATGTTCTCCTCTAGGATTGTGATGGATTCCTGTCTCACATTTAGGTCTTTCATACATTTTGAGTTTATCTTTGTGTTTGGTGTAAGAGAATGGCCCAGTTTCATTCTTCTGTATGTGTCTGTCTAGTTTTCCCAGCACCATTTATTGAAGATACTCTCTTATTTCCATTGAATAGTCTTTCCTGCTTTGTTGAAGATAAGTTGACCATAGAGTTAAGGGTCCATATCTGGGCTCTCTATTCTGTTCCTTTGAGCTGTGTCAATACCATGCTGTTTTGATGATCACAGCTTTGTAACAGAGCTTGAAGTCAGACATTGTGATGTCCCCAGCTTTGGTTTTCTTTTTCAACATTTCCCTGGCAATTCAGTGTCTTCTCTGGTTCCATACAAGTTTTAGCATTATCTGTTCCAGCTCTGTGAAAAATGTCAATGATATTTTGATAGAGATTGTATTGAATGTAGATTGCTCTAGGTAGCACAGAAATTTTCACAGTGTTTCTTCTTCCAGTCTGAGCATGAAATATTTTTCTTCCCTTTCTGTCTTCCTCCATTTCTTTCATAAGTGTTCCGTAGTTTCTAGAGTATAAATCTGTTACCTCTTTGGTTAGGCTTATTCCTTGGTTCCTTGTGGTTTTGGATGCTATTGAAAATGGAATCAATTCTTAATTTCTCTTTCTTCATTCACTTTGTTAGTGTATAGAAATGCAACTGATTTTGTGCATTTATTTTGTATCTTGCCACATTGCTGAATTGTTATTTGAGTTCTAGTAATTTGGAAATGGAGTCTTTTGGGTTTTCAACATAAAGTATCATGTCATCTGCAAAGAGCAAGAGTGACTTCTTCTTCGACAACTTCAATGCCTTTTATCTTTTTCTGTTCTCTGATTACTGAGGCTAGGACTTCTAGTACTATATTGAACTATATTGAACAAAAGTGGTGAGAATGGGCATCCTTGTCATGTTCTTGACCTTAAGAAAAAGTTCTCTGTTTTTTTTTTCCATTGAGAATGAAACTTGCTATGGGCTTTTCATAGATGGCTTTTATGATATTGAGGTACGTTCCCTCTATCCCTATATTTTGAAGAGTTTTAACCAAGAAAAGATGTTGTACTTTGTCAAATGTTCTTTCTGCATCTACTGAGAGAATCATATTGTTCTTATTCTTTCAATAATATGGTGTATCCCATTGATTTGTGCATGCTGAACCATGCCTGCAGTCCAGGAATAAATCCCACTTGGTCATGGTGAACAATCCTTTTAATGTACTGTTGGATCCTATTGCTGAGGATCTTGCTAAGTATTTTGGCACTCATGTTCATCAGAGATATTTGTCTGTAATTCTCCATTTTGGTAAGATATTTGTCTGGTTTGGGGATCAGGGTGATGCTGGCCTCATAAAATGAGTTTGGGATTTTTCCTTCAATTTCTAATTTCTGGAGAAGTTTCAGAAAAATAGATATTAATTCTTCTTTCAATTTTTGGTAAAATTCTACTGGGAAGCCATCTGGCCTTGCATTCTTATTTTGGGGGGAGATTTTTGATTACAGATTCAATTTCTTTGCTGATTATGGGTCTGTTCAGCTTTTCTTTTTCCTCCTGTTTCAATTTTAGTAGTTTATATGTTTTAGGAATGAATCCATTTCTTCCAGATTGCCTAATTTGTTGCCATATAATTCTTCATTATTCTCTTATAATTGTTTATATTTCTTTGGTGTTGGTTGTGATCTCTCCTCTTTCACTCATGATTTTATTAATTCAGGTCCTTTTTCTTTTTTTTTTTTTTGAATAGTCTGTTTAGGTGTTTATCAATCTTAATTCTTTCAAAGAATCAGCTCCTAGCTTTGTTGATCTATTTAATTTTTTTGCATTTCTATATCATTGATTTCTATTTTACTCTTTATTTCTCCTCTCCAGCTGGGTTTAGGCATTATTTGCTATTCTTTTTCCAGCTTCTTTAGGTGTAAGTTTAGGTTGTATATTTGAGACTTTTCTTGTTTCTTGAGAAAGGCTTATATTGTTATATACTTTTCTCTTAGGACTTTCTTTGTTGCATCCCAAAGGTTTTGAAACTGTCATTGTTTCATTTTCATTTGCTTCTATATATTTTTTAAATTCTTCCTTAATTTCCTGGTCAATCCATTCATTCTTTAGTAGGATATTCTTTAACCTCTATATACTTGCCATCCTTCCAATATATATATATTTTTTTGTGATGACTTCAATTTTTTTTAGCATTGTGGTCTGGAAATATGCATGATATCATCTCAATTTTTTCTACCAGTTGAGACCTGATTTGTGACCCAGTATGTGATCTTCTGGAGAATGTTCCATGTGGACTGGAGAAGAATGTGTATTCTGCTGCTTTAAGATGAAGTGCTTTGAATATATGTTAAGTCCATCGGGTGCAGTGTGTCATTCAAAGCCCTTGTTTCCTTGCTGATTTTCTGATTAGATGATCTGTCCATTGTTGTGAGTCAGGACTTAAATTCCCCTACTATTATTGTACTATTATCAGTGCATTTCTTTAATTTTACTATTAACTGGCTTAGATATTTGGCTGCTCCCAAGTTAGGAGAAGAAATAATTGCATTTGTTAGAGGTTCTTGTTTGATAGACTCCTTTATTATGATATAGAGTCATTCTTTATCTTTTATTTCAGTCTTTGGTTTAAAATATATTTTTGTGATATAAGGATTGCTACTCCTGTTTTCTTTTGATATCCATTGGCATGATAAATGGCTCATACTCCCACTTTCAATGTGGAGGTGTTTTGGGGTCTAAAATGAGTCTTTTGCAGACAGTATATCAATGGGTCTTTCTTTTTTATCCAATGTGATACCCTGTGTCTTTGATATGGGCATATAGCATTTACATTTAGAGTAATTATTGAAAAATATGAATTTAGGGCCATTGTAATACTTGTAAAGTCACTGTTTCTGTATTTTGTCTCTGTTTTTGGTCTATGTTACTTTTTGGATCTCTCCTTCTTTAAAGGAGCCCATTTAATATTTCTTACAGAGGTGGCTTAGTGATCACAAATTCCTCTAATTTCTGTCTGTCCTGGGAGTTTTTTCTCTCTCCTTTTTTTGAATGATAACTTTGCTGGATAAAGTATTCTTGGCTGCATATTTTTCTTATATATTACCTTGAATACATCATACCAGTCCTTTCTGGCCTGCTAGGTCTCTGGATAGGTCTGCTGACAGTCTAATGTTTCTATCCTTATAGGTTACAAACCTCCTGTCTGGAACTGCTGTCAGGATTTCCTCTTTGTCTCTGAGATTTGCAGGCTTCATTCTTATATGTCATGGTGTTTACCTATTTTCATTGATTTTGAGGGGAATTCCTTCTGCCTCTTAGACTTGAATGCCTGTTTACTTCAACAGATTAGGGGAGTTCTCAGCTATAATTTGCTTAAATAAAACTTCTGCTCCTTTGTCCTGTTCTTCATCTTCTGGGACTCCTATTATATGGATATTATTCTGCTTTATGAAATTGCTGAGTTCCCTAAGTCTACATGAGAGATCTAATAAATCTTTTCCCTTTTCTTGTCAAACTCCTTTTTTTCCCATCATTTTATCTTTTTTAAAAGATTTATTTATGTGACAGAGAGAGATACAGTGAGAGGGGGAACACAGAAGGGGGAGTGGGAGAGGGAGAAGCAGACTTCACACTGAGCAGGGAGCCCGATGAGGGGCTCAATCCCAGGACCCCGGGTTCATGACCAGAGCCAAAGGCAGACACCTAATCACTAAGCCACCTAGGTGCACCTCCATCATTTTATCTAGTACCTTCTCTGAGTTTTTCAACCCCAGCTACTATCTTTATAATTGTTGTTTTAAATTCTACTTCAGACATCTTACTTGTATCCATATTGATTAAAACCTTCACAATGATTACTACCTTCTGTTCTGTTTTGCAGTGAATTTCTCCATCTTGTCATTTTGTCCAGAAAAGAAAAGAAGAAAGAAAGAGAAAAAAAAAACAAGAAGAAAAAGAGGAATAACAACAGCAATAACAACAACAAAAGAACAGGATTCAGGTATTTTTTTTGGTCTGTTTGTTAATAGAAACTAGATACCTCAAAAATAGAGAAAAACTCACACACACACACACACACATAGTTTTATACATACATCATATATTATATATAGTTTTACACATATACAGTATATCATGTGTGTAGATATAGATATAGCTATAACAATGAAAGAAAACTAAAAATAAAGGTACATACCTAAGGTATATATATAAAGTATACATGAAGATAAAAATTAAAAAATTGAAAAAGAATTGAGAAAGTAAGAATATCACCAAAAAATAATAGTAAAAGACTAATAAAAATACAAAGAATGCTATATACTGTTTTCCCTAAGGACTGATGTTCTCCAGCACTCTCTGATCAGTAAATTTGGTGTGACGCAATTGTTTGTGCTTGTCTTCTGAGTGAGGGATCTGTTGTGCTGATTCTCAGGTGGCCTTGCCCTATTGGAAATGTGCTTCTAGTGTGAAGAGGCAGGGCTGGGTCTAGTGGACTCCACTATATGATGGTGTTTTGCACCCTGATGGCTTTCATCATTGATGGGCTGGATGTATATTGTGGTGCTGGGCTCTCTCCCCCAAGCGTTGAAAATCTGCATCCCCCTTTCACTCTTCAGGGAGCCTTTACAGAAAAGCAGTCACTCTTGTCTCTCTGGTTTCCATCATAACTTCTTGTTCATTCTTCCTATGGTTGAGCATTTTTAATCTTAGGCACATGACTGAGTTTCAAAACTCCAAATTTTATTGACTCCTGTGTCATAGACTGGGGGGAGGAGGAGGGCCTTACCACACTTCTGCCTTTTACTGGGCCCCTCCCAGGAAAGTGTTTGCATAACTGCAGTTTATTGCAACACAGAGTAGAAAGCTGACACATGCACTCCCTTCTCAGCCAGCTTCCCCACTCCTATACCTGGGAACTTTGCCACAGTCAGGGATTACCTATTCTTCTTGGGACTCCAGGGGATCCTGAGGCACCTGGGATTATGCCTTGCTTCACCACCTGAAGACTTTTAAAGCAGGCATGTCCCCCACTGTAGCATACTTCTAAAAGTTATAATTTTATAATACAACTTATAATACTCTGTGGCAGCTTCCCTAAGCAGGTTCCCTCCCCTACACCATATTCTCAGCTATATCACACCAGATTCAAATCTCTGCACCTCCTACCTTCCAAAGAGCAGTTATTTTTCTACCTGTAGAATTGCAGTATTTGTTTTCTCAGACATCTGATTGATTTCTCAAGTATTCAGAATGATTTGCTATCTAGTTGTAGTCAAGGGATGAGACAAACTTAGGGTTCCCTTACTCCTCTGCCACCTTAAGTTCTCTCCTTCTGACCATTTTAAATCAAATTATTTGGGGCAGTTTTGGTGTTGTTATAAGTTCTTTATATATTTTGGATTTAAAATGCTTATTGGACATATCATTTGTGAATATTTTGTTATACTCAGTATGGTGCCTTTTTGTTTTGTTGATGGTTTCCTTCACTGTGCAAAAGCTTTTTATTTTGGTGTAGCCCCAATAGTTTAATTTTGCTCTTATTTCTCTTGCCTCAGGGGACATATCTAGCAAAGTGCTTCTATGGCCAACATCACAGAAATTACTGTCTATATTTTTTCCTAGGATGTTTATGGTTTCATATCTCATATTTAGGTCTTTAGTTTTGAGTTTATTAGTGTGTGATCTAAGAAAGTGGTCCAGTTTCATTCTTTTGCATATTGCTAGTCAGTTTTCCCAGCATCATTTATCAAAGACACTACCTTTTCCTCATTTTATATTTTTGCCTCATTTGTCATAGATTAATTGACCATATAAAGCATGGTTTTATTTCTGGGATCCCTATTTTATTCTATTGATGTATGTGTCCACTTCTGTGTCCATACCATACTGTTTTACACCTTTGTAGTAGATCTTGAAATCAGGGAATGTTTTATGTCCAGTTTTGTTCTTCTTTCTCAAGATTGCTTTGGCTATCTGGGGTCTTTTGTGTTTTCATATAAATTTTAAGATTGTTCTAGTTCTGTGAAAAATGCTGTTGGTATTTTTTAGCAGGGGTTGCATTGAATCTGTAGATGGCTTTGGGTCATAGAGACATTTTAAAAATATTAATTCTTCCAATTGATTAACATATAATATCTTTCCATTTCTGTGTGTCATCTTCAATTTCTTACATCAGTGGGGTTTTTTTTAAAGATTTTATCCATTTATTTGACAGAGATCACAAGTAGGCAGAAAGGCAGGCAGAGAGAGAGAGAGAGAGAGAGAGAGGAGGAAGCAGGCTCCCCAGCAGGCAGAGAGCCCGATGTGGGGCTCAATCCCAGGATCCTGAGATCATTACCTGAGCCGAAAGCAGAGGCTTTAGCCCACTGAGCCACCCAGGTGCCCTCTTTCATCAGTGTTTTAGAGTTTTCAGGGTACAGGTATTTCACCTCCTAGGTTAAGGTCATTCCTAGGTATTTTACTCTTTTTGACACAATTGTAAATGGAACTGTTTTCTTCATTGTGGTTTTGTTTTGTTTTTGTTTTTTTTTCTATTTCATTAGTGTACAGAAACAGAGAAATACAGCTGATCCCAGTATCAATATTGTATCCAGCAACTTTCCTGAATTAATTTATTATTTCTAGTAGGGTTCTTATTCTGATACATTTGATAGCTCTTTGAGCAAATCCATACTGAATTTTCCTTGACCACAGTGAGCACTATATACTATTTAAAAAGTATTATTAAGAGTTTAAAAACAGGAACTTTTTAAAAATTTGTGTATAGTTGACACACAATGTTATGTTAGCTTCAGGTACACAACATAGCAATTCAATAAATCTATTCCATCTTATGCATAGGAAAAAAAGTGATGATTGGAAGGCAGTCTTCCAGATAGGTCTTCACCAAGAGGGGTATGCTTATAACAATTTGTATAACATCCAAGATACCTTCCAGCCTTGATGATCTCCATAATTTTAAAAATTCCTCTGAATACAATAGTTCATTTGATCAGCTTTTTGTTTATCATTGAACTCAAAATTTCTTGAATACCTGTCTCAGGTTATTTTGTACCACTTATATCAGCACCTTCTCTGGGCTAAACAAAAGGAATACATATCTATTACTCCTAAGATGGAATTTCTGAGCCACATCTTATCTGTCACAGGGTCTGTGTGTTGTTTAACAAGGTGTCAGTAGTTCTGAAGTGAGGATTTTTCATCCCCTGTCAATTAAATGCTCAGCAGTTCTTGGGTTTGACCAATACCACAGATGGATGGTTTATTCTTCAGTCTTCTCTACTTATGATTTCCCTGATGTCTTCTGGAATTTTGAAGATGATGAGATAGAGAATTTGATGTAATCATTTATGTATGTCTGCTTAAAGTAGTCCAGCATGCAAAGGAGTTATACCAATGCTCAGTGGAGTCACCTAATTAGTTATATTTGTATAAACACCAGTACTTAGAGACACAGAATGCTGCTGTCATTCAATGTATATCTTGAAAAAGGAAGCCTATATCTAGGTATTCCACAAAGCCACTCTACTGAATCAATCTCACTTATAACAGTGAGTATGGCTCTCAGGTATCTTTGGTGGCCTCAAATCAGAAATACTACCCTACATTATATCATTATCTGTGACAACTATGTGGTCCAAGAATTTGCTGCAACCTTCCCCAACCTTCAGTAACCCCTGAGCATTATCTTGAACTTTGATATCTGATCTCTTATTCCAATGGAATGAGGCATCACTCATTGCTGCTTACGCTTATCCTGGTTTTCTTCTTCTTTTTTTTTAATTTTATTTATTTGTTTGACAGACAGATTACAAGTAGGCAGAGAGAGAGAGAGAGGAGGAAGCAGGCTCCCCGCTGAGCAGGGAGCCCGATGCGGGGCTCGATCCCAGGACCCTGGGACCATGACCTGAGCCGAAGGCAGAGGCTTTAACCCACTGAGCCACCCAGGTGCCCCTGTTTTTCAAAATGTTCTTATACTCAGTGGGCAGCCAAGCTACCATATTTCTGTCATACCATACTCTCCTCTGGGTTTTGAACTTATCAGCTGGGTCCTTGAAAAATTGCAGCCCTACTATATTCCCAGGGATACTGTCACTGATCAATTTACCTTGCTATACTCCACATAAAAGACCCACTTCATAAACACAGAAGTTTCTACCCCCATGATTTCCTCAAAACGACTACCATAAGTAACACTCTGGTTGCTGATCATTCCCTGAGCAAATAAGGTTTCCCAAAATGACCTTCACTATATCTGGCAGACCAAGGGTTGGGATAAGGAACATGCTGACCAGTACTGGACATTGAGAAAGAAAAAAAAAAAAAGATTACACTTGGCACTCCTCTCAATAGATATAAATTACAGCCCAAATTTGAGCTTAGTGCTCAAAGCTGGATGACCATTAATCCCTTGTGCCCTTGAAGATAACAGTAATCATCAATCTAGTTACCTTCTGACTCTGGAGCTGACTTGCAGGCATTTCTACTCTTTATTGCTTTCATCTAGACCCCATATCTTTTTCAGGGATCAGTTGAGGCTATCCAGAAAAATAGAGTATATTTCAAAGGAGATGTTAAACATACAATTCCTTGGCCAGCTCTGATACCTGGTCCAAGGGGATGTGCCCATAAAATCCTTAATAGTGCTGTCTCCCACCTTCAAAATGTTCTAGATATTATCCAAGCTTTCCACTTAGTGTCTCCAGGGAAACAATAGTCTTAGTCTACCTATGCCAAAGGTTACAGAGAGGTGGTACCTGAACCAGCTCAAAATGACCAATACCTCCCATGAGCAAAGCCAAAAGTGATGTATAGTATATTTCTATAGAAAGGTGATGTATAGTGTAGTATATAGTAGAGGTGGTTTTGCAATAATCTCTCAGAAAACCCTCCAGATTCTATCTTTTACCTTTCCTTCTAATTTTCTCACTCAGAAAACCCACTTTTCTTGCTCTTCTCTTGTGATATTTCACACTGTTGCCTGGTAACTGGTGTCTTACTCTCTGCATTGTTTGTACTATTTGGATTGTCTGCTTGAGCTCTTTCTTTCAATTTTACTCCTGAGTATATCCTTTCAAATCTTTTTATTTCCACATTTTGTAGCCCATGAGTTGGCTACTACCTACCCAGCTCTGACATTAAGAATTCCAATGTAAATTTAAGATAATGGGCCTTCATTTTTTCCAGAGAGAAAAAAATTATGATATAGACACCTAAATATCCCCGCCTTAAGCAAAGAAGTGCTACTGGGATTTTTACCAACAGACATGAGTTTGGGATAGGAAATGGCCAACTCCAACTGAGGGAAATAATAAAAATGATAACTCATATTTATTGTATTTTATCTTATGAAGCCTTTCCTTATATATTATTTCATTTGATTTTCACAATAAACCTGTGAGGTAAGTATTCACTCATTAAATACTGAGGAACTACTCTGGACTAGGCAGTGTTGGGCAATTTGCCAATGAACCAAGGAGTCAAAATCCACACTTCTTTTTTTTCAGATTTTATTTATTTATTTGACAGACAGAGATCACAGGTAGGCAGAGAGGCGGGCAGAGAGAGAGGGAGAAGCAGCCTCCCCGCAGAGCAGAGAACCCAATGTGGGGCTTGATCCCAGGACTCTGGGATCATGACCTGAGCTGAAGGCAGAGGCTTTAACCCACTGAGCCACCCAGGCACCCCAAAAATCCACACTTCTAAAGCATATATTTAAGTGGGGGGAAAGGAGATCATATAAAAGTAAATTATTATAATGCAATAGGAACTATAGAGAAAATAAAGCTCAGAATGGGATGTGAAGTTTTAAATAGGATCACTAGAAAAAGCCTCACTGAGAAGGTGTTATTTGATTAAGAGGATCCTTGTATAGGTCATAAATGATGGTGGCTCTGACCAAGTTGGTAGTGATTGAAGTGGTGGAAACTGGTCAGAGATTTGGATGTGTTGACGCAGAATTTATTACTTAATTGGATTTGGAAGAGACATCAGCAGCTAGAAGGTATACGTGTAATCCTCACTTTGTAGCCAAAGGAAGGACAAGGAGGCTCAAAGAGGTCAGTTAACTGATTTTCTTGAGGCCACTCAGCTAGAATGAACTGAAAGAAAGCTGTAAATTTAGATTTTCTAGCCTAAAGCCTTTATATTAAGTCTTGAAGAAACTATAGGAATTTAAATGGTAGAGAGTTATGAGGGAATATTGGGCTAAGGGCATAGCCTAAGTGAATCTATTTCTAGACTTCTAAACTATTGATGGCATTTCTATTATGGAGGTTCCTATGATGAATGCTGAATCACTCAAAGCATAGGAAGAGAAAGATTAATGACTAAAAGAAGAGAGAGAGAAAGAGACAGAAAACAAAGAAATCAAGCCTGAAACCAAAAGATGGTAGTCAGATAAGAAACACTAACACAACCTTATCAGACAAAAGCAGTGAGAGGTAATACTGAACGAGAACTAGTCAAAAAGCTGGCACCTACTGATTTGGAAGCTTGTTGACAAAAACAGAAGGTAGTAAGGAGACAGGCACAAGAAATCCATTTGAAACTCTCTTTTAGTGAACCAGAATGAGAAGGCAATATCACAGAGGTCAAAAAATTTAAAAAAGAAAGAAAGAAAGAGATCTTAAGAGCTTTGTACTCAACCAAAAAATAAAAATAAGAAGAAAAGAGAGACAAAAATCAAGGCCTGTGAGATTACAAGGAGAACCCATCAATTATTTTTCATTTATGACTTTCCTACCCCTCTTCTATGGGTAAAGCTCTATGCTCAGCACTTCAGAAGTATAGAGCAATTGATAGGACATAGTTTCCACCTTAAAATAACTTGCTGATGAAGAGGGAGATAAAAGGGGACAGAATGCAGAACCATGTTATTGTCTTCTCTGCAGCTAGCACTACTTCTCTTAGAAATCATTTTAAAAATCCATTAAGTTGAACTGCAAAAGTGGTACTTTGGACTGGATGACTGAAGAGACTTTCTGCTCTCTGATTTGCCTCAGGCCTTTCCTTCCAGTGTGAAGGCTTCCAGATTGTTGACAATTTGTACCTAAAACCGAAGAATTCCAGTGACAGAAAGGAAGTCTGATCTGGCACAAATCCCATTGGGAAATCCCACCAGAGCTTGACTAAAACATTAAAGATAATTATGTCCATATAGCCTTATTAGAAAGGCATAAAAGGTTATGTTTTAATATTCTGAAAGTTCTTCCCAGTGTCCATGCTAAATACCTTCTGCTATTATTCCATTCTGTCATGTTTTCAGATAGTGGTTACCATCTGGTGGTCTTAAACAACCATCATGACATGAAAACACTGTTTTGTTTATTTGAAAGTGAATTTTTAAGTTATTTATGTATTATTGATATCAGGAAAAAAGTTTATTCTCATGTGATAAGTGGGGCAACTTTTGTGCTATAAGACAAGGTACTTATTTGATGTTGTGTGATAAATTGGTGCTAAAACCAAAGACATAATTTAATCTCTGCAATCCTAACCTTAGGTATATTCCTGCTTTCTAGACCTATGCCTTCTCTAACAGTGTTTGGTAGCTCTCTCCTTCTCCACACTAATAGGATCCTTGGAAAGAAAGGGTTTAGAGAAGAGTTATAGCAGGAAGGAGCTATATTAATAGAAAATTTGTGGTAACAGGTAAGTCTCGGGTCCATAAAAGGAAGACTATAAAAGAGAACTGCAGATAACTTATTTATAGAAATGACAAGCAATTGTAAGAGCTATTATTGTAAGGGTGAGTTTAAAAAATGAATCTTCTGTTCATGTATCAAATTAGAGAGAGAGACTAAAATGTGGAAATACTGGTGATGGATGAGAAGGTGAAAATCCATGAATTTGTGACAATGTAGAAGATGGGGTATGGTATGGAATGTACTCAAAAGATGAATCAGCTCAAAGGCAGCTTATTGACAGGATGGTTGTCAGCAAGGTTAGTTTGTGACAAGAGTCCATGGTAGCTATCTCTTCTATGACTAGACACATCGGCAATATTTTATATATCCTGTCTTCTGTACTTATTTTCGTGGGATACCCTCTGCCATCTTTTCTATCTATCAAATACTTACTTTTCCTCTGACATACACATATTTTCCTTTTTAAAGCATTTTCTGCTTCTTTATCCCACTGGCTACAACTCTTGTTGCTTTCTTAGTACCACAAATATACTTCTATTGTCTTTATCACACCCTATTTTAATTTTATGTTTACAAGTATCAGCTTTGCCCACTACATTTAGCTTATTTTTAATTGAAGTATAGTTGACACACAATGTTACATTTGCTGTATAACATAATGATTCAACAATTCTGTATGCTATACTATGTTCACAAGTATAGCTACCATCTGTCACCATATAACACTATTATAATACCACTGACTATACTCCCTATTCTGAATCTTTTATCATTCCATAACTAACTTATTCATGACATTCATTCCATAACATACATAACTGTATGTTCCACCCTTTTTCACCCTTTCTGCTCCTCACTCCTCCTTCCCTTCTGGCAGCTATCAATTTAATCTCTGTATTTATGGTTCTGTTTCTTATCTTTGTTTTTGTTTTTTCATTTTTCATTCCACAATAAGTGATATCATATGATACTTTTCTTTCTCTGTCTGACTTATTTTGTTTCGCATAATACCTACATTTAGCTTCCTAAGGGCAAGAATCATATATTGCTCATTTGTGTCTATCCAGTGCCCCCAAACCAGGAGATATATAAATATTGGTTGAATTAAATAAATGAAAGAAGCTGTCAAACTGGTTATTCTCCAGAGTTATTATTTAATTTAAAAGTAAAATCTTATCATTTCCTTGCTTCAAAACATTCTGATGACTTCAAAACATACTTTGAGTATGTGCTCAGACTTTGAGTAAAACTCAAGTCCTTATCATGACTTATAAGGTCTGCATGATCTGGTTTCTACCCAACCCTACAGTTTCATGGTCTCCTTGGTCTCCTTTTCACTATGCTCCAGCTTCAGTAGTTGTTTTATTGTTTGTCTCTGTAATCAAGGCCTTTATCAACCTCAGATTCTTTGCATATGGTGCTCCCTCCATCTAAGCAATGCTGGTGAATATTCACTTATTCTTTATGTCTTGCCTTAGATGACACTATATCAGAAAGGTATTCCTTGATTTCTTCTCCTGAATCTGCATTGGGTTGTATGGTTATTTTCTCTCACATCATGGTTTGTAATTAGAAATTATGACTGCTTTTAATGTTGGTCTCTCCCATGCACCAGATTATAAATATGAAGCAGAATGTTTTGCCATTTTATTCACTATTCTAACCTTGGCACCAAGCACAATGGTTAGCACATAGCTGGTGATCAAAAGAAATATTGAATGAAAAGATGGATATGCAGGCATACAAATGGAAAAATGTCAGGCATATCTGCCTTTAAGTCACCTGAGTGACCTCACAGTTAGTCATTCTTAACACTGATCAAGTAGAGCAAGAATCAAGCCTCTCAAGTTTTTCTAATCTTCAATAACTTGTTATTCTTCACCCCCTACTCCGACCAACCTGATAAAGGCTTTGACTAAAATAAAACAAAACAAAGTTCTTCTTTGCTGTTTGATTATTTGTGTCTAAGTCTGTTCATCTATTAGGCACCTGGTGATCATATATCTGATCATAAATTATTTTGTTTTTGCATGTTCTGTAGTCTTTTCTAGCATGGAGGTTAAGATGTTGTTGAAAGGAATTGGACATTTCAAGGTGGAGAATGAAAAGAAAGGATAAATCACAGGGAGATCACTTTCCTATCGCCTCTCTAGGCAGGGACTCATAAAGTTAAAGCAGTGGTTTTCAAACTTAGCAGCATATTAGATTCACCTACAAAGCTTTTAAATCTCTTGGTGTCCTGGTTATACCCTAGGCCAGTCAAATCAGAGTATCTGGGGATAGGAGCCAGGAATAAGTATTTCTATTATGGTAAAATACAAGAATCAGAGTTTTTTTAAAGATACCCAGAGGATTATAGTGTGCATCAAAATTTGCATACTACTGACTTGAAAACTTCCTGGCCTCATTGTTGATATGATACATGACTCCCTGTATAAGCCCTTAGGTATCTCCTTGGTCTAACTCCAGATCCAAACCCACTCTGTGGAGATTTATATTAAGCACTAATTTCATCCAACCTCTTGGGCAGAAAATCAAATCAATTACGACTATAGTCTTCCTGTTGCCAAATAGACCGTCTCTCTACATCAGTCAGTGATCCAGGAAATGTCCATAAGCATCTTCCCATGTACTTAGTTCAGTGATTATGTAAGAGAACCCTCTCACAATGTCTAATGACAAATAGTGAGATTTATATAAAGTACACATCTTCATTTCAAATGCACTGACTTCCCTCTCTTTACCCACCATAAATTAATTAAGTTAAACAGTATAACAATTCCTTAAAAACTTAAGCATGAGGTGATTCACAGACCTGTACCCCTGGGGATAAAAATATATGTTTATAAAAAATAAAAAATTAATTAAAAAAAAAACTTAAGCATGAAATTACCATTTTAGCCCACAATTTCACAAATCTAAGAGAATTGAAAATTACTGTTCAAACAAAGCTTGTACAAGAATGTTCATAGAGTACTATTTACAATAAAAAGGCAGAAGCGGCCCAAATATTCATCAACAAATGAAAAAATTGTATATACACATAATGGAATATTATTCGGCCAGAAAAAGTAATAATGTGCTGATACATGCCACAGTATGGTTGTGCCTCCAAAACATTATACTAAGTGAAAGCATCTAGCTACAAAAGGTCACATATCATATAATTCTATCTATATGAAATATCCAGAATAAGCAAATACATGGAGACAAAACACAGACTTATGGTTACAAAACATTGGGGAGTGGGAGGAATAGAAAGTAACTGTTTATTGGGTATGGGGTTTTACTTTGAGTGATGAAAGTTTTTGGAAGTAGATAGAAGTAGTGTTTGCACAACATTTTGAAAAAACTAAATGTCACTGAATCATTCACTTCAAAATGGTTACTATTATGCTATGTGGATTTCACCCCATTCAATTATTTAAAATAAATAAGACTTAAGCTTAAGTATTAATTAGTCATCACAATGGCTTTTCCTCCATTAACCACTACCAAATAGTTTAGAGTGGGATATGTCTTATTATTATTTCCAAAGTTACTTCCAGCATAATTACTATTTATTCTTTTTTACTTTCAGTTTTCACTTTATCTTGAATTTCAGCTTTGGTATAAGTAGCAGTGGTAGAAGAGCAAACACACTGAACCTGAATTCAAGAGGCCAATGTTTTATTCCTGAAACTGGTGAGCTTGGACATATTTCTTTTCTTCCATGAGCCTTGGTTTCACCATCTATGACTTCACACCATCACAGTGATGTTGTGAGAACAAAGAAATACATGAAAGTAAAGCCTAAATAGACATGAAAGTGTCCACTACATGTTTATAAAGACTAACAAGGACACTGAGAATCTTCATTTTCTCTTCTAAATAGAGAATGAATTATTTCTTTATTAGTAACAATTTATAAGTGAGTAAGATATTCTTGGGTATATTTTTATCTCCACATCCTTTGAAGCAACTCTCCTAATGAAAAAATTGATTGTAATTGTTTTTAATTTAAAAAATCAACACAGCCTTCTCTCTAATCAAACATATGCACATTAACACCATTTACTTTTATGAAAGCTGAAACACATAGCTTACTTGGACACTAAATTACTATTTAGGGGTGAAAAAAAAAAGCAGAACAAAGGAACTCCCAAAAGACCAAGGAGTTCCTCTCCTTTTTTTCACTAAGTTTATTTCCCCTAACACAATCCAGACATCTTAGCTTTGGAAACTACCCTTTGCCTCATTGACCTAATTGCCATATTTAATCTATAATATTTTATGAAATATACTACATCTTATTCATTCTTTTATACCTCAGAGCACCAACAGTACATCTGGCTTATAACAGTAACTTTGTAAATGAATAAAACAATAATTCAATCTATCAATACCCCCAGAGCAGTGAGGAAGTTATGTTCATTTTCTCATTGGTAGAAATTGCAACTATGGAGAGGCTAGGAAATTGTCCCAAAATCACAGAAAATATTCTCACTTCCATTGTGCTGTGTTATAATCAATGCTTTGGGAAGATAGCTCAAATGGTTACATAAGATAACTTCTTTATTAAAGTTAAGTCACTCCATAGTAAAATTTCAAATCAGATTAGTACATAAAATACCATGAATATTGGAAAAAGATAATTACTAGCAGGAGCTACCATGAGTTTCACTAAAAATAAATTATGCCAAGGCTACCTTTTATGGAAAATGAATTAGCACATCGGAGAGAGGATCTATTGAAAAGGTGTATCTGAATTTCATCAAGGCACTAACAAACTCTATTGCACACATATAAGGCCATACAAAAAAGAAATTGATTGGACTATATTTATGCATTTCTTTAGCTGGAAAAAACATTTCCAAAGTTTCCATGTATCGGGTCAATGTCAAACATTTATGTAGTCTCTGATGATTAAAACAAGATTTTGTCCTTAAATAATTTAAGAAATTTGTTTTTAAAAAACTACATATTAGGGTGCCTGGGTGGCTCAGTGGGTTAAAGCCTCTGCCTTTGGATCAGGTCATGATCCCAGAGTCCTGGGATTGAGCCCTGCATTGGGCTCTCTGCTCAGTGAGGAGCCTCCTTCCTCCTCTCTCTCTCTCTCTCTCTGCCTCTCTGCCTACTTGTAATCTCTCTCTGTCAAATAAAATAAATAAAAAATCTTTAAAAAAGAAACTACATATTGACACAAATATAAACACATAGTTCAATGGAATAGAACAGAGAGACAAGAAACAAACTCATTAATACATAGTCAATTAATTGTGACAATGATGCTGAAAAAGCATTTGACAAGGCACAGAAACCTTTCTTGATAAAAACTCTTCACAGTGTTGGGATAGAGGGTACATACCTCAAGATCATAAAAGCCATCTATGAAAAACCCACAGTGAATATCAGCCTCGATGGGGAAAAAATGAGAATGAGAACTTTTCCCCTAAAACCAGGAACACAGCAGGGATGTCCATTATCACCACTGCTATTCAACATAGTACTAGAAGTCCTAGCTTCAGCAATCAGACAACAAAAAGAAATAAAAGGCATCCGAATTGGCAGAAAAGAAGTCAAACTCTGACTCTTTGCAGATGATATGATATTTTATGTAGAAACCCCAAAAGACTCCACTCCAAAACTTCTAGAACTCATATAGGAATTTGATAGTGTCAGAATATAAAATCAATGCATAGAAATCAATTGCATTACTATACATCAATAGCAAGACAGAAGAAAGAGAAATAACGCAGTCAATCCCAATTACAATTGTACCCAAAACCATAAAATACCTAGGAATAAACCTAACCAAAGAGGTAAAGAATCTGTACTCAGAAAACTATAAAGTACTCATGAGAGAAATTGAGGAAGACACAAAGAAATGGCAAAATGTTCCATTCTCATCGATGGGAAAAACAAATATTGTGAAAGTGTCTATGTTACCTACAGCAGTCTACACTTTTAATGTAATCCCTATCAAAATACCATCAATTTTCTTCAAAGAAATGGAACAAATAATCCTAAAATTTGTATGGAACCAGAAAAGACCCCAAATAGCCAGAGGAAAGTCAAAAAAGAAAACCAAAGTTGGGGGCATCACAAGTCCAGACTTTAAGCTCTATTACAAAGCTGTAATCATCAAGACAGTATGCTACTGACACAAAAAGAATTTAATCAATGGAACAGAATAGAGAGCCCAGAAATGGACCCTCAATTCTTTGGTCAACTAATTTTCGACAAAGCAGGAAGGAGTACCTATTGGAAAAAAGACAGTCTCTTCAACAAATGGTATTGGGAAAAGTGGACAGCACATATAGACAAAAATAGACTCAAAATGGATGAAAGACCTCGATGTGAGATAGGAAGCCATCAAAATCCTTAAGGAGAACACAGGCAGCAACCTCTCTAACCTCAGCCGTGGCAAATTCTTCCTGGAAACATCACCAAAGGCAAGGGAAGAAGGCAAAATGAACTATTGGGACTTCATCAAATCAAAAGCTTGGGTGCCTGGGTGGCTCAGTTGGTTGGGCGACTGTCTTTGTCTCAGGTCATGATCCTGGAGTCCCAGGATTGAGCCCCACATTGGGCTCCCAGCTCCATGGGGAGTCTGCTTCTCCCTCTGATCTTTTCCCCTCTTGTGCTCTCTCTCTCTCAAATAAGTAAAATCTTTTTTAAAAATATCAAAAGCTTTTGCACAACAAAGGAAACAGTCAACAAAACCAAAAGACAACTGACAGAATGGGAGAAGATATTTGCAAATTATTTATCAGATAAAAGGCTAGTATCCAAAATCTATAAAGAACTTATCAAACTCAACACCCAAAGAACAAAAAAAAATCCAATCAAGAAATAGGCAGAAGACATGAACAGACATTCCTGCAAAGAAGACATCCAAATGGCCAATATACACATGGAAAAGTGCTCAACATCTTTTGGTATCAGGAAAATACAAATCAGAACCACAATGAGCTACTTCACACTAGTCAGAATGGCTAAAATTAACAAGGCAGGAAACAACAGATGTTGGTGAGGATGTGGGGAAAGGGGAACCCTCCTACGCTGTTGGTGGGAATGCAAGCTGATGCAGCCACTCTGGAAAACAGTATAGAGGTTCTCAAAAAGTTGAAAATAGAGCTACCCTACGACCCAGCAATCACACTACTGGGTATTTATCTTAAAGATGCAAATGTAGTGATCCAAAGGGGCACATGGAACCCAGTGTTTATAGCAGCAATGTCCATAATAACCAAACCATGGAAAGAACCTAGATGTCCATCAACAGATGAATGGATAAAGAAGTTGTCACACACACACACACACACACACACGAATACTATGCAGCCATCAAAAACATGAAATCTTGCCATTTGCAACAATGGGGATGGAATTAGAGGATATTATGCTAAGTTAAATAAGCCAATCAGGGAAAGACAATTATGAGGGATTTGTGAACCAGGGAGGTGGGTCATAGTGGGTAGGGCAGGGAAAAAATGAAACAAGATGGGACCAGGAAGGGCGACAGACCATAAGAGACTCTTAATCTCAATCTCATAAAACAAACTGAGGGTTGCTGGCGGGTGGGAGATAGGGATAGGGTGGCTGGGTTATGGACATTGGGGAGGGTACATGTTATGGTGAGTGCTGTGAATTGTGTAAGACTGATGATTCACAGACCCATACCCCTGAAGCAAATAATACATTATATGTTAATTTAAAAAGAGAGGTGAATAGATAAAGATGTAATAAACACACAAAACATATACAACAGAATATTATCCAGCCATTAAAAGAAATTAAATCCTGCCCTTTCAACAACATGGATGGATCTTGAGGGCATTATGGTAAATGAAATAAGCCAGACAGAGAAAGACAAATACTTCCTGGTATCACTTATACATGCAATCTTAAGGAAAAAAAGTCTATCTCATGGAAAAGGAGAGTAAAAAAATAGTTGCCAGTGTCTGGGGGTGGAGGAAATAGAGTTTGTAAAAAGGGTACAAAGTTTTACCTATAACATAAATTAATTCTGATGATCTAATGTAAAACATGGTGACTATAGTTGATAACACTGTATTGTACAATTCAAATTTGCTAAGAGAGTAGAATTTAAGTATTTTCACATATTCTCCCTCAGAAAAAGATACATATGTGAGTTAATGGATGTGTTTATTAACTAGATGGGAAAAATCCTTTCACAATGTGTATGTATATCAAATCATCACATTGTATACTTTAAATATTTTATAATTTTGGCACTTATATCTCAGTAAAGCTGGCAAAAATTCAAAAGATGTAGAAGACATGCTGACTCAAATACAGAGATAGCATTAAACTAAAAGTGATAGTCAATAAACTGAATAGTATAACTAAAACTTCAAGATTTATGTGAGTTGAAATGTTTAGAGAGAAATGTATAGTATGAAATTTAATACCGATAAATAGAAATTCCTGCATCTATGTTTTGGTTATTTATTTGCTTGTTTATTATTTATTTATTTATATTATGTTACGTTAGTCACCATACAGTACATCATTAGTTTTTGATGTAGTGTTCCATGATTCATTGTTTGCATATAATACCCAGTGTTCCATGCAATCAGTCCCCTCCTTAATACCCATCACCTGAATCACCTGTCTCCCCACCCCTGCCGCCACTTCTAAAATCTTCAGTTTGTTTCTCAGAGTCTAGTCTCTCATGGTTTGTCTCGCACTCTGCTTTCTCCCCTTTCATTTTCCCCTTCCTTCTTATGTCCTCCATGCTATTCCTTCTATTCCACAAATAAGTGAAACCATATGATAATTATCTTTCTCTGTTTGACTTATTTTACTCAAGATAATCTCCTCCAGTCCCATCCGTGTTGATGCAAAAGTTGAGTATTCATCCTGATGGCTGAGTAATATTCCATTGTGTATGTGGACCACATCTTCTTTATCCATTTGTCTATTGAAGGGCATCTTGGCTCTTTCCACAGTTTGGCTATTGTGGACATTGCTGCTATGAACATTGGGATGCATATGGCCCTTCTTTTCACTACATCTGTATCTTTGGGGTAAATACCCAGTAGTGCAATTGCTGGGTCATACAGTGCTCTGTTTTTAATTTTTTGAGGAACCTCCACACTGTTATCTGAAGTGGCTGTACCAAATTGCATTCCCACCAACAGTGAAAGAGGGTTCTCTTTTTCCACAACTTCTCCAACATTTGTTGTTTCTTGCCTTGTCAATTTTTGCCATTCTAACTGGTGTAAGGTGGTATCTCAATGTGGTTTTGATTTTAATTTCCCTGATGGCTAATGATGATGAATGCTTTTTCATGTGTCTCTTAGTCATTTTTATGTCTTCTTTGGAGAAGAGAAGTGTCTGCTCATGTCTTCTGCTCGTTTTTTTATTTAATTATCTGGTTTTTGGGTGTTGAGTTTGAGAAATTCTTTATAGATCTTGGATATCAGCCCTTTGTCTATAGTGTCATTTGCAAATATATTCTGCCATTCTGTGGGCTGCTTCTTTGTTTTGTCAACTGTTTCCATTGCTGTGCAGAAGTTTTATCTTGATGAAGTCCCAAAACTTCATTTGCACTTTTGTTTCCCTTGGCTTTGGAGACGTGTCTTGAAAGACATTTCAGTGGCCTTTGTTGAAGTGGTTACTGCCTATGTTCTCCTTTAGGATTTTGATGGATTTCTGTCTCACATGCATAGACATTATTAAGATGTCTATGCATCTATGTTCAAAAATCAATACTATAATATATGATTGAGGCAATTGGCTTGCCAACAACCATGACAGTAAGATCTGATGGATTTTATTTGATTAAAAAGCTGAAAATAATCCAAGAGTGTAATGTTATCACCAGATAGACTAATTATATTTTAGGCTACATTAATAAAAGTATGATATGTAAAATGGGAGAACTAATAGTCCTCATTGTACTGTGAAGTAGCTTAAAAACATTTAGAGTATTATGCTCAGTTCCAGAAAGTACAGTTGACATTGGATATTTATACACTGGATAGTTTCCAGAGCAGTATTTCCCAAGCTGATCTATGGATTACTTGCATGTAAGTGAGAGGTTAATACATATTTGGAGGTGAGGGGAAAGTCCTATGGTCACAAAAGATGACATACTAAAATTGCTTCCTACATATTCATAATTTTTATTAAAACATTAAGGAATCTGTATAGTCCTAATTAAAAACCTATTTGACTTTGTTAAGTTACCCAAGCATTTGATAAAATAAAATCATTTTTTGTTATAATTGTGGCTTATTTTTTTCTTATTTTTTTAACTTTATTTTTTCAGTGTTCCAAGATTCATTGTTTATGCATTATAAAATCATTTTTAAAAAGACTGGATCACTTACTGATTTCTCATAGGATATTAATATTTAGTGGAACATGGTTTGAAAGATCCTGACAGGAACAGTGACCAGGATTGTGAAAAGCCTTGAAACCATATAATATAAAAGATATTTGAAGACACTGAAGATAGAATCCCCCTCAAATATCATGAGGCTCATCCTGTGAAAAGGGGAATAGACTGAATTTAGAGGGCAAAAGGAGTAAAATCCCTCAAAATAAGGAATAATTCTCTGATTAAAACTGCCCAACAATGGAAAGAACTTCCTACAGAGGTTTAAAGTGGCACTAACACCTCACTTACTAGAGATATTCAAGTAGAATCTAGATAGCTAACTATTAGAGTTGCTATAAAAGTGATTATTAACCTGGAAGAGAGGTTGGTCCATAAAAAGATGCAACTTCCTTCAAGAGACAATATTCTGTGCCTCATTATTCAGCTTACAGACATTTCATGATTTTACAGGCATTTCAACTATGTTTCTGAAATACGGAGTGATTCAGTGATGAATTGAAACTAGGTGATGGTGTTTACCCAGGAATACACAAGGTGTGATCTTTGGTGTAAATATCAGGAGGCACACTTAATTTCACACTATCCAGTCACTGAACACTTAGAGGGCCAGGAAAGGATGCACAGTGGACAAGAACTTGTATGGCAGTAAGACAATAGATGTAGCACTTTAAATAATCAAACAGAAGAATAAAAGAGCTGGAATCTAAATTCATTTACAGGTCATCAAGTAAAGGACAGGAATGGGTTTGCTCAAAATTAATAAGTCATTGGTAGAAGAACTATGGTTATAATTGAAGTCTTCTCTAAGTCCAAGACTATTGCCACCATACCAAACCACTGAGATCTTATGACAGAGGTTTATAATGATGTGGATTCCTCTCAAGAAGGAAGTTATCATTTGGTTTTAATATAAATCCAACTAATGTTCAATAAATCTATGTTTAGTCATTAATATCTTCCCTAAGGAGTTAAGTGTCCATTGACCAAGTGTAGACTTTGTGTGTCACACTGCCACAAATCTTCTATAATTCCATAGTTATGCCTAATAACTTGCTTATACATTTTCTCCCTTTTGCTAAAAATCAAAATGTTGTAGTTATCTCCTGAATTGAAAAGCTGCCTTGGTTATTTATAAGATTATATCTATCTTTCAATTCAAAAATAATTTATTTACTGTTCCTTGCCATCTAATACTATGAACATTACTCTGTCGGATGTTTTATTTATATGACTTCTCTCTTCAAAATTCCTGGAGAAGAAAATTCTTGCAATCATTCTTTCATTCCTCTTGTCACTTTTCCTGTGAAGAATGAGAGCTATTTCCAAAAAAAAAGAATGTTATATTAAAATTGCCATTTGGGAGAGGTTTTACCCTTTCTGTCCATCTTTTGTTCATTATTTCGGTAAACACCTGCCAAGCACCTTCCTTCACAGTACTTGGGTGGAAGAAAAGGAACAAAACTAACTCATATTCAAAATACTTATCTCAACCTTATTTTTACAGATGATAAAAAGATTTGGGAAAGTAAGAGCATGCTCCACATTCACATAACTAGAACAACTGACAGAGGTAGGACCAATCAACCTCTTCCTCTGTCTGACTAAAAAGTCAATGTTCTCTGCTGCAATTCCTGTTTGAAGGGGAAGAGATTCATGTCAAGGCAGAGTACAGAGTACACAGAGGCTATCCTACTATGAGCATGTCATAGGTCTTAGACTGTTTTGTTTTCACCCACAAATGTTATCTTGTTTTGATGAAAGGGGTGAAAGGTACAGCACAGGTAATATAGTGAATAGTATTGTAATAGTGTTGTATGGTGACAGACGATAGCTATGCTTTGTGGTGAACATGGCATAACATATAGAGAAGTTGAATCACTATGCTTTATACCTGAAACTCATACAACATTGTGTATCAATTATACTTTAATTTAAAAAAAAGAAGGTTAGGGGAACTCACAGTGCCCGAATAGACAAAACTTGACCTGTATATGCCTCACTGGATGAGACGAATTGAAAAGCAAAAGAGAAGTGCCTGGAATGCTGGGCCTCCTTTCAAGTTTCTTGGCTGAAAGTGGTCAGATTCTTACTGTGGCTTAAGGTTCTCATCAGGGAGTAAATGTTGAAATTTTAAAGAAAAGCAGTCACCTCTGGTGGTCACGTACTTCATGAACTACTTGCCTCCTTGTTTCGTGCTTGCACTTGGTGTATTGATATGATCCCAATAAAAGTGGAGACAAAGCTTGGCTTGAGGCCTTTTGCCACTACAGCATCTGGTCTCCAGGCCTCTCTTTTCTCTTGCTAAGGTGTCTGGAGTAATCTTTTCATTCATTGTCTCGGGGTTTGGTAGCCAAACCCAACAAAGGTGGGTAAATAGAAAAAATATTAAAGTAGTACAAATGATCTTTTAGCAAATTACTTTAAATGTAAATAAGCCAACTACTCCAGGTAAAAGACTAGATTTTCAAACTGGATAAAACAATAAAACTCAACTATTAGCGGCTAACAAGTGAAACATTTAAGTATAAGTATACATAAACTTTGAAAAGAACGGACAAGGATATACAATGCAAATAATAACTCCTCCACTTTGCCCCCAAAAGCAGTGTAGCTATACTGCAAGGTGCATAAACTTTGGAGCAAGAAGCATTATTAAAAAAAAAAAAAGAGGGAGTCTTCATAATGATAAAAGAGTTATTCAAACATGAAAATGTCACAACTCTAATCTGTTTGTAGTCTATATCTTGCATTTATATCTGTAAAGTAAAAACTGAAGGACGTAAAAAGTGAAATATGCATATCAATCAGATAAAGAGGTTTTTTCCAGCTTAAGATATTATTAACATAAAATATATTTAAGTTTAGCTATAACATGGGGGTGCCTGGGCGGTTCAGTTGGTTGAGTGACTACCTTCGGCTCAGGTCATGATCCTGGAGTCCCGGGATTGAGTCCTGCATTGTGCTCCCAGCTCCTTGGGGAGTCTGCTTCTCCCTCTGACCTTCTCCTCTCTCATGCTCTCTCTCACTCATTCTCTCTCAAATAAATATATAAAATCTTAATTTTTTTTAAATGGGATGATCTGATAAATGCATATATTATAAAATGATTACCACTATAAGATTACTTAACACTTCCATCCCCTCATATAATTACCTTTGTATGTGTGAGGGGGGTTAGAATATCTAAGTTCTACTTTCTTACCAACTTTCAAGTATATAATACAGTACTACTAATAAAAGTCAACCATGCTGTACATTGGATTTCCAGAACTTATTCATCTTAAGAACTGGAAGTTTGTACCTTTGACAAACATCTCAATTTTTCGATTCTTCCATCCAGCCCCTGGAAATTACCATTCTACCCTCTATTTCTGTGAGTTTGGATTTTTTAGTTTTCACTTACAGGTGAGAATATACAATATTTGTCTTTCCCTGGCTTATTTTACTTAGCATAATGTTTTCTAATATATATTTATCTATGTATTTACCTTGTGTTTTACAATATTAAAATCATTTATACTTTACTTTCTAACCATAGTGAAATTAAGCTAAAAATAAGTTTCAAAATAATAAGAAAATCACAAACTCCATGTAAATTAAACAATAAACCTCTAAGTAATTTGTAGATTGAAACAAAATTAAAAAATACTGAAAAATATTTTACATTGAATATATATAGTAATGAAGATACATTTTAAAATTCATGGGGTACAGTTAAGTCTGTGTTTAGATGAAATATACAGCCTTGATATTGTATATTAGAAAAGAAAAAACTAAAATGAGAGGAAATCAATAAAATATAAAAGAAACAGAAAGGAAGAAAAAACAATAAAGATGAAGGTAGTTCTTTGAAAAAAATAAAATTGATGAATCCCTTGTAAGGGAGATTTAAAAAAATAGAAAACAAAAATGACCAATATTAAGAATGGAAAGTTGATTATCACTACAGGTGCTACAGTGAAGAAGAAGAGGGAGGAGGAAAAGGAGAAGGAGGAGAAGGAGATGAAGAAGAAAAAGAGGAGGAGGGGAAAGGGGGAATGAAAGGGAGGATATTAACAGTTTCTTGGCAATAAATTTCATAACCTGTATAAAATAGATAAATTCCTTAAAAAACACTTCTTACAGTAATGAGAGAAGAAACAGAACATCTAATAGTCTGTCTCATAATGGCGTTTAATACTTGATAAAGGAAAAAACTTCTTTCACAAAAAAAAAAAAAAAAAAAACCCAACTGGCTCAAATAGTTCCACCTGTGAATTCTTCTAAATTTTCAAGGAAAATATAATGTTAATCTCACAAGAGCTTTTCAGAGAGTAGATATGGAGGGAAAACTTTCCAGCTCTTTGTATGAGATCAGCATAATAAACATTACCAAAATTGAATGAGGACATTACAAATAAAGGAAAGAAATAGACCAATGTTTACTTTAAAAATACAAAACTCCAAAACAAAGTATTAGCAAATTAAATATAGTGATACATAAAATAATAATGTACTGTGGTCAGGCAGAGTTTATTCTAGAAATGCAAGGGTGGTTTATCATTCATAGTTTTATTTTTTTAATTTTTTATTTGAGTAGAGTTGGCACACAGTGTTACATTAATATCAGGTATACAACATAATAAAGCAACTTCTCTATATGTGACGTTATGCTCACTAAGAACATAGCTACTATCTGTCACAAATAACACTATTACAATGTTGTTGACTATCTTCCCTATGCTGTACCTTTTGTTCTCATAAATTATTCATTCCATAACTGAAAGCATATATCTTCCACTCTCTTTTACCTATTTTGTCTATCCCCCGCCTCCCTTCTGGCAAACACCAATTTGTGCTCTGTGTTTATAGATCTGTTTCTACTTTTTGTTGGTTTATTAATTTATTTATTTTTTTAATTTTTAAAATTTCTTTTCAGTGTTCCATAATTCATTGTTTATACACCACACCCAGTGCTCTATGCAATATATGCCCTCCATAATACCCACCACCATACAGCAATTCAGTAATGTGGCTGGATACAAAATCAATGTACAGAAATCAGTTGCTTTCTTATACACTAACAATGAAAATACAGAAAGGGAAATTAGAGAATCGATCCCATTTACTATAGCACCAAGAACCATAAGATACCTGGGAATAAACCTACCCAAAGAGGTAAAGGATCTGTACTCAAAGAA
This sequence comes from Mustela nigripes, assembly GCF_022355385.1. Lineage (NCBI taxonomy): Eukaryota > Metazoa > Chordata > Mammalia > Carnivora > Mustelidae > Mustela > Mustela nigripes. Next base: position 2,810,415 of record NC_081575.1, on the reverse strand, counting down.
TTACAGAACACTCATGAATGAAACTGAAGAAGACATAAAAAGATGGAAGAGCATTCCATGCTCAAGGAGCATTAGAATAAACATTGTTAAAATGTCTATACTGCTTAGAGCAATCTATACTTTCCATGCCATTCTGATCAAAATTACACTGGCATTTTTCAAAGAACTGGAGCAAACAATCCTAAAATTTGTATGGTACCAGAAGAGACCCCGAATTGCTAAGGAAATGTTGAAAAGGAAAAACGAAACTGGCGGCATCATGTTGCCTGATTTCAAGCTTTACTACAAAGCTGTGATCACCAAGACAGCATGGTACTGGCATAAAAACAGACACATAGACCAGTGGAACAGAGTAGAGAGCCCAGATATGGACCCTCAACTCTATGGTCAAATAATCTTCAACAAAGCAGGAAAAAATACACAGTGGAAAAAAGATAGTATCTTCAATAAATGGTGCTGGGAAAACTGGACAATTATGCGTAGAGTGAAACTCAACCATTATCTTACACCATACACAAAGATAAACTCGAAATGGATAAAAGACCTCGACGTGAGGCAGGAATCAATTAGAATCCTAGAGAAGAACATAGGCAGTAACCTCTTTGACATGAGCCACAGCAACTTCTTTCAAGAAATGTCTCCAAAGACAAAGGAAAACAAAAGCAAAAATGAATTTTTGGAACTTCAGTTTTTTTTTTTTTTAATTTCCACATAGGAGTCAAATCATATGGTGTTTGTCTTTCTCTGTATGACAGACAAGATACAACCTTGTCTTTTTATGGTTGAGTAATATTCCAGTGTGTGCTCATGTGTATAGATAAACCATATCTTCTTTATCCATTTATCTTTTTTTTTTAAATTTTTTTTAATATAATTTTTTATTTTTTATAAACATGTATTTTTATCCCCAGTGGTACAGGTCTGTGAATCACCAGGTTTACACACTTCACAGCACTCACCAAAGCACATACCCTCCCCAATGTCCATTTATCTTTTAATGAACACTGGGGTTGCCTCCATATCTTGGATATTGTAAATAATGCTACAGTAAACATAAGGGTGCAAATATCTTTTCAAATTAGTGTTTTCATTTTCTTTGGGTAAATACCTAGTAGCAAAATTATTTACTCATAAGGCATTTCTATTTTTAAATATTGAGGAACTTCCATATTATTATCTGTAAGAGTTTCATCTATTTACATTCCCACCAACAGTGCATGAGGATTCCATGTTCACCACATCCTCATCATCATTTATTATTTCTGGTGTTTTCATTTTGATCATTCTGATAGGCATAAGGTAACACCTCATCATAGTTTTGATTTACATTTCTCTGATGAGTGATGCTCAGCATCTTTTCATGTCTCTGTTGTCTTTTTTTAACTTATTTTTTATTTATTTTCAGCATAACAGTATTCATTATTTTTGCACTACACCCAGTGCTCCATGCAATCCGTGCCCTCTATAATACCCACCACCTGGTACCCCGACCTCCCACGCCCCGCCCCTTCAAAACCCTCAGATTGTTTTTCAGAGTCCATAGTCTCTCATGGTTCACCTCCCCTTCCAATTTCCCCCAACTCCCTTCTCATCCATATGTCTTCTTTGGAAAAATGATTATTCAAGTCTTTTGCCCATTTTGTAATCAGATTATTTGGGTTTGGTTTTAAGTTGTGTAAGTTCTTTACATATTTTGAGAATTAACCCCTTATTGGATATATCATTTGCAAATATTTTCCCTCAGTCAGTAGATTACCTTTCTACTTTTGTTGGTTAACTTCATTGTATGAATGCTTTTTGGTTGGTGTAGTCCCAATAGTTCATTTTTGCTTTTATTTCCCTTGCCTTAGGAGACATACCTGGAAAAATGATACTATGGTTGATGTCACAGAAATTGCTGCCTGTGTCTCTTCTACCATTTTTATGGTTTCAGTTCTCACATTTAGGTTGTTAATCCAATTTGAGTTTTTGTGTGTACAGTGTTAGGAAATGGTCCAGTTTCACTCTTTTGCACATAGCTCTCCAGTTTTCCTAATAACATATGTTGAAGAGACTGTCTTTTCCCCATTGTATATCCTTGCAAACTTTGTAATAGATTAATTGACTATATAAATATGAGTTTATTTCTGGGATCTCTATTCATTCATAGATGAATAGAGAGTCATTCATAGATTCATCTATTTTTGTGTCAGTACCACACTGTTTTGATTACAATAGCTTTGTTTTGTATCTTGAAATCCAGAATTGTGATATCTCCAGCTTTGTTCTTCTCTCTCAAGATTGCTTTGGTTATTTGGGGCTTTTTTTTGGTGTGTGATTTCATGCAAAATTTAGTGTTTTTTGCTTTAGTTCTGCAACAAATGCTGTTGGTGTTCTAATGAGAATTGCATTAAATCTGTAGATTGCTTCAGGTAGTATGGATATTTTAATAACTTTAACTCTTCCAATCCATGAATGTGAACTATCTATTTGTTTGTGTTGTCTTTAATTTCATTCATCAATGTATTACAGTTTTTAAAGAACAGTTCTTTCACCTCCTTGGTTAAACTTCTTCCTATGTATTTTGTTCTTTTTGAAGTAATTGTAAATGAAATTGCTTTCTTAATTTCTCTTTCTGCTACTTCATTATTACTGTATAGAAACACTATTGATTTCTGTGTATTAATTTTCTATCCTGAAACTTTACTGAATTCATTTATTAGTCCCAGTAGGTTTTTTGGTGGAGTGTTAGGGTTTTCAACGTATAGTATCAACTCACTTGCAAATAGTGACAGTTTAACTTTTTCTTTACCAATATGGATGCTTCTTATTTGTTTTTTCTTTTTGTTTAATTGTTGAGACAAGGACTTCTAGTACTATGTTAAATAAAATTGTAAGAGTGGATATCCTTTCTTATTTCTTATCTTAGAGGAAAAGCTCTCTATTTTTCCTCTACATATGATGAGTATTGAGTATGATGCTAGCTGTTTTTCATAAATGGTCTTTATTATGTTGAGGTATGTTTCCTTTAAACCTACTTTGTTGGGAGTTTTTGTTATGAACAGAGTTTGAATTTTGACAATACTTTTTCTATATCTGTTGAGATAATCATGTATATTTTATCCTTCATTGTGTTGATGTGGCATATAATATTGATTGATTTGTGAATATCAAAACCCACTTCCATCCCCAAAATAAAAGCAGTTTGTTTGTGGTAAATGATCCTTTTAATGTATTGTTGAATGTGGTTTGATGTTTTGTTGAAGATTTTTGCATATTTATTCATCATAAATACTGCCTGCCCTGCACTTTTCCTTTTTTGTACTGCCTTTGTCTTGTTTTGGTGTCAGGATAAGTTTGAATTTGAAATTTTTCCTTACTCTTCCATTTTTTTTAGTAGTTTAAAGAGAGTTTAACCTCTTCTTTAAATGTTTGGTACAATTCACCTGTGAATCCGTCTGGTCCTGGACTTTTATTTTTTGGTAGTTTTTGTTTACCAATTAACTTTTATTGCTGTTGATTGATCTGTTCCAATTTTCTATTTCTTCCTTCTTGATTCAAAGCTGGAAGATTGTATGCGTCTAGGAATTTATCAATTTCTTCTAGTTTGTCTAGCTCATTGGTATATAATTTTCCATAGTATTTTCTTATCATCCTTTGTATTTATGTGTAGTCAGTTGTTACTTTTTGTTTTTTATTTTATTTGTTTGGGTCCCTCTTTTTTTTTTCCTGATGAGTCTGTCTAAGATTTTATCAATTTTGTTTATCTTTTCAAAGAACAAGCTCTTGTTGTTGTTGTTTTTTCTACTTTTTTTTTTAGTCTTGTTTTATTTCTGCTCTGATCTTTACACTCCCTTTCTTCTAATCACCTTGGGCTTTGTTCTTTTTCTAGTTCTTTTAGTTATAAGTTGAGCTTTCTCTTGTTTCTTAAGGTAGGCCTATATTGCCATATATTTCCTTCTTGAAATGGATTGCACTGTGCTCCAAAGATTTTGGAACATTATGTTTTCATTTTCATTTGTTTCTGTGTATTTTTTTAAATCTTTAATTTGACTACTTCATTGACTCATTGGTTGTTTAGTATCATGTTGTTTAGCCTACACGTATTTGTGGGTTTTTTCCAATTTTTTTTTCTCATAATTGATTCTAGTTTCATATCATTGTGATTACAAAAGATGCATAGTATGATTTCAATATTTTTAAATTTATTGAAACTTGTTTGTGGCCTAACATGGGATCTATCCTTGAGCATGTTCTATATGCCTTTGAAAAGAATGTGTGTTCTTTTATTTTAGATGGATATGTTGTATATATCTGTTATGTCCATTCATCTAATGTGCCATTCAAAGACACAGTTTGTTTATTAATTTTCAGCATAGAACCTAGCCACTGATAAAAGTGGGAGGTTGAAGTCTCCTACTATCATTGTGTTGTCATCAATTAATTTTTTATGTTTATTAATATTTTATTTATGTATTTAGGTACTTCATTTTCTGGGTGCATAAATATCTACAATTTTCATATCTTCTGGTTGGATTGTTTTATCATGATGTAATGTCTTTCTTTGTCTCTTGTGACAGTCTTTGTTTTCTTTAAATTTTTTATTTTTTTATAAACATATATTTTTGTCCCCAGGGGTACAGGTCTGTGAATCACCAGGTTAACACACTTCACAGCACTCACCAAAGCACATACCCTCCCCAATGTCCATAATCCCACCCCCTTCTCCCAACCCCCCTCCCCCCAGCAACCCTCAGTTTGTTTTGTGAGATTAAGACTTATGGTTTGTCTCCCTCCCAATCCCATCCTGTTTCATTGATTCTTCTCCTACCCACTTAAGCCCCCATGTTGCATCACCACTTCCTCATATCAGGGAGATCATATGATAGTTGTCTTTCTCT
>NC_081575.1:2780606-2795535 GCF_022355385.1 Mustela nigripes | reverse complement strand
ATAGTGCAATTGCTGGGTCATAGGGCAGTTCTATTTTCAACATTTTGTGGAACCTCCATGCTGTTTTCCAGAGTGGCTTTTAAAGTAGATGTTTGAATTATTTATATTTAACATGATGATTGATATCATTTTATTGCTTTTCTATTTGTTTTATCTATTTTTGTTACATTTTCTTCTCTTTCTGCCTCCCTACCAATTATCTTTATTATTCTATTTTTATAACATTTCTTGCTTTATTAGCAATAATTTATCTTTAAGTTCAACAACATACATATTTATAATCTGCCTACAAGTAATATTATATTATGTCACATGCAGTATAAAAAACTTTCAACAGTATATTTCTATTTTGTCTTCTCCTGGCCTGTGTGCTATTGTTGCCATACACTATATATATATATATATATATAATTTCTGCTTTACGTAGTCATTTATCATTTACAGAGATTTGGAAAAAAACTATCTTATATTTACTTACATAGTTTTTATTTGTGTTGCTCTTCCCTCCTTTGTGTAAAGTCATATTTCTATCTGGTATTATTTTTCTTCTGTCTGACACACTTCCATTTACATGTCTTGCAGTATACATCTGTTGGTGAATTTTTCAGCTTCTATGAGTCTGAAAAAGTATTTATTGTGCTATATTTTTTAAATGTATTATCTCTGGTTACATATTTCTAGATTGACAGGCTTTATCCAGGACGTCAAAGTTATTGCTAACTACATTCTTGTTTGGTTATTTCTGACAAGAAGTCTGCTGTCCTTCTAAAATTTTCCCTCTGAACATAATGTTTTGTTTTACTGTTTGCTTTTTTTTAAAAATTTCTTTTCAGTGTTCCATAATTCATTGTTTATGTTTGCTTTTAAGATTTTCTCTTTATCTGAAGGAGAGCAGAAAATGTATTTGAATAAAAATGAAAAAAACGTTCTAAATTTGATGAAAATTATAATTCTCACCAAGAATCTCAAAAGATAAGAAACATTAATAAAATTACACAAAGGGATATGATCAAATTGCTTACAACTAGCGATAAAGGTAAATATGGTCTCTGTTACTCTCTGTTAGTCAATAGCAAAAAGCTCCACCCAGATTTTTCATGGATAGTCAAACTCTACATGTCTACAAGTTAATTTCTACCTCTTCCCCTACCTTATATGTTCCAGCCACAACTCCAAAAGAAATAGAATAAAACCAAATAACCTGCTCCTCTTCTAATGTTTTCTGTTTTAGAAAATAGCACCAGGGAAGGAGTTAAGATGGGGGACCCCAGGCTTGACTGATTCCATCAAACAGACAGATCAATATCAAATCATTTTGCATACCTAGGAAATCGATCTGAGGATTAAGAGAACAACTTACACAATAAGAGGGAGAGAACATGGCAGGTAAGAGGTGCAGAAATGTGAATTCACGGAGAAAAAATCCACAGTGCTATGGAGGAGAGGGCACAGTGAAAGAGAGAGGGGGAGAGAAAGCAGTACATCAGGTCACACAAGTAAAACACTCCCCCCAAATCCACTGGGTAATAGAGAGGAATTGACTATCACAAGTTTTTACAAACAGTGGAGTTTAACTTCTGAGGTTTTTAAGTCCACGCCATTCACCAGAGTCAAGCTGGGTGGGTAGCAGTACTCCTGGGGAAAAGGAGGGCAGAAGCCCAAGAACAGACAGTGGACAGCATGGTACAGGGATCCCCTGGGTCACACTGGGAAAGAACGTTCCCCTTCCTAGAGTACATTTGGAAGAGGATATATTACCTCTCCAAGGAGAAAAGACCTGCCAGGCACCATTGAGTAGCTGCTCATCAGCAAGGGACAGAAGCACATGCAGAGGGCAGATAACCTAGTCATAGCTTTTTATGGTACTTCACCATAAACTACAAGCACCCATGTGTCCATGTAACTGTTCATCTGGGACCAAATAGCACCAGACACAGTGCTGTGAGGCCCTCCTCTAGAGGAGAGAAGGAGGTCTGCATTTTGTTGGGTCTTTTAAGATTTGAAGTTTTGAATCTTAGCCACATGCCAGAGATTAAAACACAAATAAACAAACACCAGGAGAATCATGGAGTGAGGTGTGCTGATGGCCTGAGCATAGGCAGATTGAGGGTAGGGATCTGATGGAAGCCTGGGACATATGAGGGGAGATGATTCACTTCTCTGTGAGGGCTTTCTGAACAATGGTGGGCATGAACTTCCCTCCCTGGGCATGAGAAAATGGGGTGATGCCACCTTCCCCCTACACACTAGAACAGTGGGACTTCATGAAACAACACAGTACCTTCAGTTAGGGGTGGAACCATTTATACCAACCACCACCCCCTACACCCTGCAGGGGAATCTCTAATAAGATAGGTATGACTGTGAGCCAGTATAGCAGTCTCCTATGCCAGAGGACCAGCACAAGCTCCCCCACATTCACCAAGTCTACTGATCATAGAGTGCTTCAAAGCATCAGCTTCAGTTCTTGTGGAAATAAGACCAAGCATATTTTCCCCCTTTGGAATCAAGTTTTTAGTTTTTGGCTTCTTAGTTTTTTTCTTTTTCTGAATCAGTCTTCTTTTTTTCTTTTTCTTTAGAATCAGGTTTATAGTATTTTGTTTGTCTGTTTCTTTGTGTTTCTCATTCTTTTTCCTTTTCTAATTTTTGGATAAGGTTTTTTGTTTATTTGTTTTTTTGCCAGGCTTATTTTAACAAACAAATCAAAGCATATCTAGTTAAAGGTCCAAACAGTGCCCACTGCAAACAAGGAAGAACTCTGCAGAGGATGGCCCTGTGGGAAAGAACAACCAAAAACCAATAACAGAATGACACACCATATATCAGAAACAGAAGTATCAAGTTCCTAACAGTATATTACCCCGTATTAATGTAGCATTAGTCTCAGGAGTAAGAAACATATCAAGCTTTCATAACATGCAAGAAACAAAAACCTAGACAAAATGACAAGACAAATGAATTCTCTCCAAAAGAAAGATCAAGAAGAAACCACAGCCAGGGATTTACTCAAAACAGATAGAAGGAATATATCTGAACAAGAACTTAGAAAAATCATCATAAAAACACTATCTGAGTGGGGGAAAAAAACAACATAGAAGACACCAGAGAAATTTTCACTACAGAGATAAAAGACATTAAACTAGTCAGGGTGAACTAAAAAAATGCTATAATTGAGATACAAAATAAATTGCATGTAATCACAAAAAGGTTGGAAGAATCAAAGGAATGAACTGGTGGTATAGAAGATAAAATTGTGGAAAATACTGAAGCTAAAAAGAAGAGAGAAAAAAAACTATTAGATCACAAACATAGACTGAAGGAACACAGCAATTCCATAGAATGCAATAATATCCATATAATAGGAGTCCCAGAAGAAGAAGAGCAGGTAAAGGGGGAAAATGTTTATTTGAACAAATTATAGCTAAAACTTCCCTAATCTGGGGAAAGGAATAAGCATTTAAATCCAGGAGGCACAGAGAACTCCCCTCAAAATCAACAAAAATAGGTCAACACCAAGACATATCATCGGGGAACTTGCAAAGTACAAAGATAAAGAGAAAATTCTGATAGCAGCTAGGGACAAAAGGTCCTTAACTTACAAGGGTAAACACATAAGGTTAGCAGCAGACCTGTCCACAGAAACATGACAAGTGAGAAGAAAGTGGCAATGGTATATTTAACATTCTAAATGGGAAAATATGTGGCCAAGCATACTTTACCTAGCAACACTGTCGTTCAGAATAGGACAGATAAAGAGATTACCTGACAAGCAAAAACTAAAGGAGTTTGTGAACACTAACCAGCACTGCTAGAAATATTAAAGGGAACCCTTTGAGCAGAAAAGAGAGAGCAAAAGCACCAAAGATTAAAAAGGAACAGAGACAATCTTCAAGAACAATGACTTTACAGGTAATAAAATGGTACTAAATTCATATCTATTAATAAATACTCTGAATATAAATAGATTAAATGCTCCAATCAAAAGACAAAGGGTACTAGAATGGATTTTTTAAAAAGACCATCTATATGCTGCTTACAAGAGATTCATTTTAAACCTAAAGGCACCTGCCTTTATAATGCTAATGGACATCAAAAGAAAGCTGGAGTAACAAACCTTATATCAGACAAACTAGATTTTAAAACAACGAATGTAATAAGAAATGAAGAAGGACACTATATCATAATAAAAGGGGTCTATCTAACAAGAAGATCTAACATTTATAAATATTTATGCTCCCAAGTTGGGAGCACCCAAATACATAAATGAATTAATAACAAACATAAAAAGAAACCTCATTGATAATAATACAATAATAGTATGGGACTTTAAAACACCATTTATAGAAATAGATTATCTACGTAGAAGATCAACATGAAAACAATGGCTTTGAATGATACACTGGATCAGATGAACTTAACAGATATATTTTGAGCACTTCATCCTAAAGCAGCAGAATATGTACTCTTATTGAGTGCACATGGAACATTCTCCAGAATAGATCACACAATGGGTCATAAATCAGCCCTCAACAAGTACAAAAACATCAAGATCATACCATGCATATTTTCAGATTACAACACCATGAAACTTGAAGTCAACCACAAGAAAAATTTTGGGAAGACAAAAAAAAAAAAATACAGGGAGGTTGAAGAACATCCTGCCAAAGAATGAATGGGCCATCCAAGAAATTAAAGAGGAATTTTTTAAAAATACATGGAAGCAAAAGAAAATGAAAACACGACAATCCAAAACCTTTGGGATGCAGCAAAGGTGGGTCATAAGAGGTAAGTATATAGTGTTTCTGGCCTTCCTCAAGTAAAAAGAAAAGTCCCTTTACACTTAAAGGAGCTGAAAAAGAACTATAAATAAAGCCTAAAACCAGCAGAACAAAAGGAAATAATAAATATTAGAGCTGAAGTAAATGATATATAAATTTTTTAAAAAGGTAGAACAGATCAATAAAACTAGGAGCTGTTTCTTCAAAAGAATTAACAAAATTGCTAATTTTCATTGACAAACCCCTAGCCAGACTCATCAAAAAGAGAAATGACTCAAATAAATAAAATCATGAATGAAAGAGGAGTGATCACAACCAACACCACAGAAATACAATTATAAGAGATTAAGAAAAAAATATATGCTAACAAATTTGGGATTCTGGAAGAAATGAATAAATTCCTAGAAACACATAAACTACCAAAACTGGCCAAAATTAAGAAGACATGGAAAACTAGTGTTGGCAAAGATGTGGAGAAAGGGGAACCATCTTACACTATTGGTGGGAATACAAACTGGTACAGCCAGTCTGGAAACCAGTATGGAGGTTCCTCAAGAATTTAAAAACAGAGGGGCGTCTGAGTGGCTCAGTGAGTTAAGCCGCTGCCTTCGGCTCAGGTCATGATCTCGGGGTCCTGGGATCGAGTCCTGCATCGGGCTCTCTGCTCGGCGGGGAGCCTGCTTCCTCCTCTCTCTCTGCCCGCCTCTCTGCCTACTTGTGATCTCTCTCTGTCAAATAAATAAATAAAGTCTTAAAAAAAAAAGAATTTAAAAACAGAGCTACCCTATGACCGAGCAATTGCACTACTCAGTATTTACACCAAAGATATAGATGTAGTAAAACAAAGGGTCCTCTGCTCCCCAATGTCCATAGCAGCAATGTTCACAATACCCAAACTATGGAAGGAGCCAAGACATCCTTCAACAGATGAATGGTTAAAGAAGATGTGCTTTGTATATACAATGGAATATTATTCAAGCATCAGAAAGGATGAATACCTACCATTTACATCAACATGGATGGAACTGGAGTATACTATGATAAGTGAAATAAATCAATCAGAGAAAGACAATTATCATATGGTTACACTCATATGTGGATTATAAGAAACAGCTCAGAGGATCATAGGGGAAGGGAGGGAAAAACAGAATGGAAAGAAATCAGAGAGGGAGACAGACCATGAGAGACTCTTGGCTCTAGGAAACAAACTGAGGGTTCCTGAAGGGGAGGTGGGTGGGAGATGAGGCAACTAGGGGATGAGCATTAAAGACAGTGCATGGGGGCGCCTGGGTGGCTCAGTGGGTTAAGCCGCTGCCTTCGGCTCAGGTCATGATCTCAGGGTCCTGGGATCGAGTCCCGCATTGGGCTCTCTGCTCGGCAGGGAGCCTGCTTCCCTCTCTCTCTCTGCCTGCCTCTCCATCTACTTGTGATTTCTCTCTGTCAAATAAATAAATAAAATTAAAAAAAAAAAGACAGTGCATGATGAGATGAGCACTGGGTGTTTTAAGCAATTGAGGAATTATTGAACACAACACTATATGTTGGCTAATTGAATTTAAATTTTAAAAGAACTACCAGAAATGAAATGGGGGGGGGGACAGAAAATTTGAACAGACCCATAATCAGCAAAGAAATTGAATCAGTAATCAAAAATCTGCCAATAAACAAGAGTCCAGAGCCAGATGGTTTCCCAGGGGAATTCTACCAAACATTTAAAGAAGAATTAATACCTGTTCTTCTGAAAGTGTTTCAAAAATTAGAAATGGAAAGAAAACTTCCAAACTCCTTTAATGAGGCCAACATTACTTTGATCCTCAAACCAGACAAATACCTAACTAGGAAGGAGAATTACAAGCCAATATCCCTGGTGAATGTGGATCCAAAAATTCTCACCAAGATACTAGGTAATCTGATCCAACAGATTATTAAAAGAATTATTCAACATTATCAAGTGGGACTTATTCCTGGGCTTTAGGTGTGGTTCACTCTGCACAAATCAATTAATGTGATAAACCACATTAATAAAGAAAGGACAAGAACCACATGATCCTCCCAGTAGATGCTGAAAAGACATTTAACAAAGTAGAGCATCGATTCTTGATTAAAAACCCTTGGCAAAGTAAGGATAGAAGGAACATCATAAAGGCCATATATGAAAGACCCACAGAAAATATTATCCTTAATGGGGAAAAACTGAGAGCATTTTACCTGTGGTCAGGAACAAGACAAGGATGTCCACTCTTACCATTACTATTCATATAACACTGGAAGTTGTGGCCTCAGCAATCAGACAATAAAAAGAAATAAAAGGCATCAAAATCATGAAGGATGAAGTCAAGTTTTCAGTCTTTGCAGACAATATACTCTATGTAGAAAACCTGAAAGACCCTACCAAGAAGTTGCTGAAAACTAATGAATACTTATGAAAGAAATTGAAGAGGACACAAAGAAATACAAAAATATTTCATGCTCATAGAATAGAAGAAAAAAATTGTTAAAGTGTCTATACTATGCAAAGCATCTATATTTCATGCAAGCCCAATGAAAATACCACTAGCATTTTTCACAGAGCTAGAACAAACCATCCCAAAATATGTATGGAACAAAGAAAGACATGGAATAGCCAAAACAATAATGAAAAAGAAAAACAAAACTGGAGGTAACACAATTCCAGATTTCAAGCTATATTACAAAGATGTAGTCATCAACATAGTATGCTACTTGCACAGAAATAGACACATAGATCAATGGAACAGAAAAAACAACCCAGAAATGGACCTACAACCATATGGTCAACTAATCTTTGATAAAGCAGCAAAGAACATCCAATAGAAAAAAAGGACAGTCTCTTCAAAAACTGGTATTGGGAAAATGGGACAGCAACATGCAGAAGAACAAAACTGGACCACTTTCTTACACCATACACAAAAATAAATTCAAAATGGATGAAAGACCTAGATGTGATACAAAAATTAATCAAAATCCTACAGGAGAACACAGGCAGCAACCTTTTGACTTTGGCTGTAGCAGCTTCTTACTCGACACATCATCAGAGGCAAGGGAAACAAAAGCAAAAATGAACTATTGGGACTTCATCAAGATAAAAGTCTTTTAATTTCTTTGTCCTAAGGAAATGCACATTGAAGTATTTAGGGAAAAGGAGTATGATATCTGCAACTAGTTCTCAAATGGTTCAGGAAAAAAAATTAAATTCATACCTCTGAATACTTGCCATTTCAATACAACCCATCATATATTATAATGCACTTATCTCATTGTGATCATATTGCAAATCATACTAAACAATGGCCAACTAAGATCTGACCTAGGCAACAGGTTGCCCCTCACAGGAATTTCAAGCTGATAAAGGTTTTGAAAACAAAAGCATGTTTCCCAGATACCCCTGGGCCACACCTCCCATTCCAGCAGAGATTGTTTTTCTGTTATCAGAAATGCGGTTGACCAAATATGGTGATAAAATACCCTATATACATTTAGCTCAGTGAAATTCAGAATTTTCCAAAACCACAGCAGAGAGATTTACTATAAAATGAAGGGTTTTAATTAATTTCTAGTGCTGAGAAGGAGGAAGTTCAATATTGCACTAAACTCATTGGTCAATATAGCGCTGAAGGCACCTCAAGAATATTTTTAGATGACAAGAGCCAAGAAAAGGATCTTAAAATAGTAACTTACCTCCAAGCCCAGGTCGTAGTCGGTTGTCATAGCCATCCAGAAGACGATCTAAAATTCTGGTGAATATAGTGATGTTGTCAGTGCTGTCATCAGGAATATCTGGGGCATGCTTAGGAGAGAGTCTGAGACAGTGAAAGAAGAAGAGATAAAAAATAATATTCTTAACAGGAAACAGTGACATGTGTTAACATTTTAAGAAGATTTCAACCAAGAGAGTGGGTCAATTAAATAGCCTTGTATCTTAACCAAATCAGCACTTCCTATTTATCACAATGAATATATGTGTAAAAGGCAGATGGTGATCACTATATTTGAACTTTCAGTCCAGCATTGTCAAGAGTTTAACAAAATGTGCTCCATCCCCAACCTAGTAGTGAAGAAACACAAGCATAAATTGTTAACAGAATGAGCCTGTGAACAGTACCCATCATAAAATTATTCACCAAGGTGAACCTGAGTGGCACAGTCAGTTAAGTGTCAACTCTTGGTTTAGGCTCAGGTCATGATATCAGGGTTACAATCTTAAGGTCATGAGATGTCCCAGGTTGGGCTCCATGCTCAGGGCAGAGTCTACTTAAGACTCTCTCTCTTTTGTCCCCACCCAAATAAATAAATAAATAAATAAATCATTATAAAGAAGTTATTTTTCTCACCACATCTGTATTTTGGGATAAATACTTAGTAGTACAATTGCTGGGTTGCAAGGTAGCTCTATTCTTAACATCTTGAGGAATCTCCATATTGTTTTCCCAGAGTAGCTATACCAGCATGCATTCCCACCAACAGTGTAAGAGGGTCCCCCCTTTCTCCACATCCTCACCAACATTTGTTGTTTCCTTTTTTGTTAATTTTTGCCATTCTAACTGGTGTAAGGTAGTAGTATCTCATTGTGATTTTCATTTATATTTCCCTGGTGGCTAGTGACGTGGAACATTTTTTCATGTGTCTGTTAGCCATTTGTATATCTTCTTTGGGGAAGTGTCTGTTCATGTCTTCTGCCCATTTTGTTGACTGGGTTATTAGTTTTTTGAGTGTACTATCAGATATTTACCCCAAAGATACAGATGTAATGAAAAGAAGGAGCACATGTACCCCAATGTTCATAGCAGCGATGTCCACAATAACCAAACTGTGGAAGGAGATGAGATGCCCTTCAATAGATGAATGGATAAAGAAAATGTAGTTCATATATACAACGGAATATTATTCAGCCATCAGAAATGATGAATGCCCACCATTTGTATCAACATGAATGGAACTGGAGAAGATTACATTAAATGAAGTAAGTCAAGCAGAGAAAGACAATTATCATATGGTTTCACTCATATGTGAAACATAAGCAATAGCACAGAGGACCATAGGAGAAGGGAGGGAAACCCAAAGAGGGGAGAAATCAGAGAGGTAGATGGAGCATGAGAGACTATAGACTCTGGGAATTAATCTGAGGGTTTCAGAGGGGAGGAGGTGAGAGGATGGGGTAGCTGGGTAATGGGTATTAAGGAGGGCACGTGTTGTGATGAACACTGGGTGTTATACTTAACTAATGAATCACTGAACACTACATCAAAAACTAATTATGTTCTATACAGTGGCTAACTGAACAAAATAAACAAAAATCCTCTAAGAAAAAAAAAAATAAACGAAAATAAGTCATTTCCTAAATTTTGTTACATGAATAAATAATCCACAAAATTAAAAAAAAGAAAATTGTGTTACAAAGAACTTATCCCTCTTCAAACCTAGAGAAGTATAGGTTCACAGAACAACAGAACCAGACAGATTGTTGAAGTGCATTTAGTTCACTTACCTACTGCCCTATGGAGATAGGGCAAAAAAAACAATAGCACTCCACTAAATGTTAAAGCTACCAGGACTCTTAAGGGATTCCATAATTTTTCTCATTTTATACATGGGGAAATAAGCTCAAAGGTACACCACCAAATTTACCCATAATCATATTGCTAGTGAGAGGCAGAAATAAGACTAGAATCCAAGTTTCCTGATTTTCTATTGACCATAAGCTACCTCCTGCTCCTCCAGTTTGGATGTCTCCTATAAACCTTTCCAAGCATGAGGCACTTTGATAACCACCCACTCAGGTCTGGGCTGACACATACTTTCACTTTGTGAGGAGGGACTTGTGGTTTGATAGGACTAAAAATGAAGCTCTCAGGGTAGTTTAAGAGAAAGCGGGCTATAGTGAAACAGATGGCTGTTGTGCACAGTGTAGAATCAATAAACTGGGATTCAATACTCCTGGGTTCTAATGCCATCTGTATTCATGATTTGGAGTAGACCATTAAGCAAGTTACACTATTTTATCTCCATTCTTACCTTGGACCTAGAAGGTTTCCATTAATACATATATTATAACTATTCCTAGCATCCAGTTAGTCAAGTCTATAAAAAACATAAGATAACAGTTGAGAAGGAGTCCTAAGAGAGAGTCAATATGTCTTCCCACAAATATATATTCTTAGTGGCTACAAAGATTTCCTTTATGAAAAAGACCCTGAGAAGAGTCTACAGAATAGAAACACCAAAAGTGAATAAATCTCACTCTAAACTGCTGCTCCAGCAGATAACCTTGCAAAAGTCATTTTAGATATCAATTCCCTTATTTCATAAGTCTCAATTCAATTCACTTAATTATTCAATACATCTTTATTGGGCATCAACTATGTACCTCTAACAGTTTAGGTATTGTGATAGAGCATGAAAAAAGTAAAACAAGGTAAGTAATCTTTCCCTTGCTTATAGGTTTGCAAAGAGAATCAAATGATAACATAGATATATATGGGAGTAAAAAGGGAACTTGTCTCGAAGAGTCTAGAGACATACATTTGAATTTATTAGTGTGACCTTAGGCAAGTCATGTAACACCTCTAGTAATAGCTTTCTCATCTTTAAAATCAAAATAACTTCACAGATAGGTTCTATTACCATCAAAAATGTTAAAATTGCCAGGCTTAATGTTTAATATCTTGAAGTATTAAAAGTTTGGTTTTTTTCTTTTTTGAAATAGTACTGTATTCACTTGAATTCATTATTCAAATGCAAATAATAACAAAAAATATTGGCACCCCATCCACCAAAAGACATAAAGAAAACTTTGACCAGAGAGGCACTACAACCCAGTGAAGAGTAGAGATGATTGTCTCATTTAGTGGACAGAACACTAGAAGTGATACATTTACCTTACTGGGAAGGGGGAAGGAAGAAGGGAACTATAGTGCAGAGCTAACAAACTGCCTTTAATATATTTAAGAGATAAATACAGACACTTCAGATGAAGCCCACACTTAGTTCAATCCACCAATATTCTGAATCCACCTTACATACACTATATAGAGAGAGGCTTAATTAATTTTGTTCACACCACTTACTCACTATCCCTTAACTTTTCCTGCAGGCACACTTAGCCCTGGTTAGCCCAATTCAATTTCTGGGAAATGGGTCTATAAATTGAGTTAAAAACAATTTAATCAATTATTTAAAGCAGATAGGAGAAGCAGATAGGAGAATCCTTACAGAGTTACAGATGAACTATAAAGGGCTTCAGATATTATATTCATTCCAGGTAGATTGACATGGGAATTCTAAACCCCCAAACATAACTTTTAACTGCCCTGAATGTTAATGGGAAAGCAAGAATTTGGAACTTGATTTCCTGACTATGAGGCCAATATAATATGCCACTTCTTTGACTGAAATACTAACTTCCATGACAAAGGTGTTTAGAGGAAAACAAAGACTCATGGTATGTCAGGATGATGGACAGTCTCAGAGATCATGCAATAATTTTTTTCTACTTACAGATGAAGCACCTAAGACATTAATGAGAGAAAGAAATTATTCAAAGCCACATGCTTATTAAGTTGATAAAATCAATGTGGCCATACCTGTTTTGTCTCATATATGTTATTATCAATTAGATTTAATGTTAATAATCCATCATATAAACACAAAAATAATGTTACTAATTATGCTATATGTAGGTAAGGCAGGTATATTCATTTTTAGCTCTACAGATGGGATAGTAGTAAGTCTATGGAGAATGAGCAGAGTTTTATTGCTGGCTCTGCCACTAACTGATTGTGTAACCTATTTCCTTACATGTAAAATAGAGATAATAATATCTTATCTTAAAAAGTTTTGGGAAGAAATAAGTAAATAATATAACAAATAGGGGCACCTGGGTGTATCAGTGGGTTAAAGCCTCTGCCTTTGGCTCAGGTCATGATCCCAGGGTCCTGGAATCGAGTCCCACATCGGGCTCTCTGCTCAGCGGCGAGCCTGCTTCCTCCTCTCTCTCTGCCTGCCTCTCTGCCTACCTGTGATCTCTGTCAAATAAATAAATAAAAATCTTTAAAAAAAATAATATAACAAATAAAATTTGCTTTATAAATGGTAACGCTCCAAATACACTGAGGGTTATTCATTCCTTTCTCTGCCATCCCTACCAAGTTCTACAAATGTAATGAGACATCTTCGCAGGACAGGCACTTTTATTTAGTTATTTTTCTGAAGTTTTGTCTTGTTCTTTCAGTTGGAGCATATTCCTATGTCTCCTCATTTTGCTTTACTTCTGTGTTTGTGTCCATAAGTTAAGTGGAATGGCTACTTCTCTTAAATTCGAAGGAATGTCCTTGGATAGGGATATCCTCTTTATGGACTACATATGCCTGATGGTTTCGGCCAGCTAGCTGGTGCTCTAGAGGGTGTGGGCTGGGGATTCCAGGGCACTCAGCTGGGGCTACCTTGGTAGGGCATCTGGAACTGAAGTGGACATGAACCAGAGGAGAGTCCTGTGATTCTCCATATAGATGACACCTTGGCAAGATGGCTGAAGTGGGAGTAAGCTGAGGGGCAGAGGGTGTCTCAGAGCATTCCATACAAGGGACTCCCTGGAAAGATGGTTGGAGCTGTAGTGGGCATGAGCCTAAGTGAAGTAAGTCAGACAGAGAAAGACAAATATCATGATTTCACTTATATATGAAATCTAATAAAAACAAGTAAACAAACAAAAAAACAGAAAAGAACTACAAATACAGAGAAAAAACAGATGGTTTCCAGGGGGAAAGTGGTGTGGGGATGGAAAAAATAGGTGAAGGGAGTTAAGAGGTAAATACTTGCAGTTATAAAATGAGTAAATCTCAGGGATAATAAGTACCGCATAGAGAATATAATCAATAAGCTGCTCAGGTGGTGAAGTAGGGTAGAATTCCACATATAACTGTGTAGTCTCAGGATCCCTGAAAGTCAGGTTCAGGGACACAAGGAGAATGGAGGAGTCTGAGTGGAGCAAGCTCCCAGGCACTGAAGTGGGGAAGCCAACTGAGAACAGTGAGTCTAGGTTCTCTGTGTTGCCATAAACTGTAAACCACTACATAGTTGTGTGACCATGCTCCTGGCAGGGGCCCAGCAAAAGTCAGAAGCATAGTGAGACTCCCCTTCTCCCCCGGAAAGAACAGCTTATGTCCACACCAGAGGGGTCTAGAAAATTTGGAGACTTGAAACTCAGTTGTGTGACTCAATAAAAATGCTCAGTAACAGGATGTGTAAATACAGTTCAGACAGAAGCCAAGGAGATAAGAGCAAATGACTACATTTCTGTGAGGGCTCACTGAAGAGTAGGGGGCACATCTTTTCAACTCCTGGGCTAGACAGCAGGGCACTGTCATTTTCATTCTGCCCATCCATGCTGAAAACCTTCAAGGACCAAAACAGTACCACATAGTTTTATCCAGAGCTGCTTAGCCTGCCCAGCCCCCTGCCAAGGGAGGCACATTTCCACAAGTGCAAGGGCACCTGAGAATCAGTACAACAGGCCCCTCCCCCAGAAGACCAGCAGGAACAACTGGCTAGCACCACATTTAATGGTCTCAGAGAACTACAAATCTTCAGCTCTGGAGGAAAACATACAGCATTGTGGTGTTTATATATATATAAAATTATTATTAAATTTTTAAATTTCTAAATAATAATTTATTTAATATATAAATTAAATAAATTTAAAAGGAATTGAAAAGTAAGAAAATAGCTGGAGAAAAAAGTGAAAGACTAAAGAATATATATATATAAAATATACACATATATATAAAATATATTTTTATATATAAAAATATATATATTATATAATATATGTATATTATATAATATACATAATATATTAGGTATATTACATTATATAATATATATACACAAAATATACGTATATATCTATATATTATGTGTATATATAATATATGTATATGTATAATATAGATAATATAGATATATATGTATATATATTATATGTATATATGTTATATATTATATATATTATATCTATTATATCTATACATATATAATATAATATATATGCGTAATATAAGTAATATATGTGTATTTTATACATATATTTTATACGTATATTTTATATTTTTATAATATACGTATATTTTATACATATA